>NC_087516.1:55924787-56224787 GCF_963921805.1 Phalacrocorax carbo
CTGACCTCTAGATAGGATCTGGAATGCTACTTACTGAACGCTGCTTCAGCAGCCTCTGTCCTACTGCCAAAATCAATACTCCTATTATGATACATGTTATTTAGAGATGAACTGATCATAAAGAACCTGATGAAAACTGGAAAGACTGAGGGAACAGATAATGTTTTCAGGAAAAAAATTATAAGACATGGAAAATTTTACTTATTTGGGCAGCTGAGCACAGCAGATGGCAAGATCTTCAGGGAAATAAACACAAAGTTTGAGAAAGCAAGAGTGTGTTCTAGCAGTTGCCAATGATCTCATGCAGCAGGAAAATCAGTCAAAAATTAAATAGACACTCAGTAGTACCAGTGTTTTGTCAACATTTTGTAAAGAACAGGGACTTGGCAGCCAGAAAGGATAGGACAGAGGAGGCTGACTGGCTTCAAGGGCCAGTGTTTGCAAAAATAATTGTCAGGATCAGATGGTATTATAACTTAGCAATCAGGAATTTTTAATGGAGATTCACCAATTGTATGTCAAAGAACGTGCAGCTATAAAATTAAACTAAATGTGCATCTGCTACAATCGACTCCCATGCTAGTGACTGTCAACTGCTCAAACAAACCATGAGCGAGAGCTGAACATATTACATGATGGAGCAGATAATACTGTCCCGAGGAAATATTTTTATTAATATGGTTTATAAAAATGCTCATTGATCAATATGGTTTACAAACATATGAATAAGTTTATAAATCCAAGTACAGAGTGTTCATAAATCTGTGTTATTCTACAGAAGGCCTGTAACCATCTCTTTCAGGTGAACATGGACGGAAAAACTGCACAATATCTCACCTAGAACTTATCCTTTCTCCATTCATTGCTACTCAGATCTCACATTTCACATCTATGGGATAAATAAGGAAGGTAAGATCGGGCCTATTATGTCAAACTGAATTAGCAACTGATTTCATTTTAAAATAAGAAATTATAGATGGCCAGAATTATTCATAATTTTGCTTGTGCTTTGGATTTAAATCTCTACTCAAGGTCTCTTTGTACATGGGATTCCTTCTTAGTCCTCATTTTAAATTACTACCAGCTGCCAAATCTTGAAAAAAAGAATAGCTATGGGTGCAAGGAAAAGCGATTATGGAGATAAAGGATACATACTTTCTGTACATAGACCCTAGAACTGTAATCATTGTGGAACTGAGAGGAGTTGGTCGTTATTTAGAACCATACAACTTTTGTAAAATCTGCCTCATGATCAAGTGTCAATTAAAAGAGAAATGGCTGGGCATACAAACAAATTACACAAAATCTTTTGCATGTACCTCTACCTATGGTGATACTTATGTCTGCATGTGCATGTCTAAGTCTGGAAGGAAGCAGGGTCTCACTCTGGCAGTAGCGCTGGAGAAGACCACAGCATCAATACAGTCCCTTAACTCCAGAATTTAACCTGGGTATCAATTACTTCTTTCTGCCCTCAGGAAATTCAGCTTTCTGCCCATGAAGTTGAGCTGATAAACCCTGGTTTAAGTTTGCATGTAAGATGAATGAAGTGCTTTCCATGGTAAAGTTGTTAGTTACTTTTTTTTTTAAATAGAACTTACACATTCAGTAGCAATCCTGCACTCATAAACGTGGTAAATTCCTTGTCTACTGGTGTCAGAGGCTTTCCTTGGGCTTCAGAAAGGGGAAAGGATTTCATGCATTGTTTGAAAAGGGCTGAATCGAGTAAAATGATGCATGATATTTGTATGGATGTTGATACCTTAGGCTTAAATCTAGATACAATAAGACTGTGACCAAACAACAGTAATTTATAAGCTCTAGCAGGAATCACAGCTAATTTATAATGTTTTGGTAATTTACATCATCTTTTAATCTGGTTTTAGGTATTCCCAGAGGTGTAACATTAAGACCTGCAGAAAGAAATCCCTTTTATTTTTGTTGATTTTGGTATTAATTGGATGTTCCAGCAGTTTAGAAAATCTTGCTAGTCTTAGACTCCCAAGTACTTAAAAATATTAAGGCACGCATCTACTTCAAAACATTGGGCCATGAGAAATCAAGGCATACTGTTGTCCATCTAGTCTAGCATTTTGCTGTTGTACAAGAAAGTACAGCGGACAATTCCTGAGACACATCTCCAGAAAAAATTTCCTCCCAAAGTTTAGTTATTTGAAATTCATTGGTCCTCTGAAACTTGAGAGTTGATTGTGTACTTTCTGTGCATTTAGTATTTTAACTCTGGATATATTTGTTTTCTAGGTCCTTTAAAAGAGTCTCTTCTGTACCTAGATAAAGAGGCTGACCCCAAATGTACCTTCCACTACTGAATCCAATAGCCTGAATATTTACATGGAAAGAACAGTCTTTCCATCAGTTCTGCCTTTACAACTGCTCAGTTACAATGAACCCTGCTCACCCCTTGGCCAGGCAAATGGAATTTTTTTGTCTGGCTTCTGTAGACCTTTTTTAAAATTTATACATCCATGCATTTTTTACTCTATAGTATAAATGTTTCAAGTCTAAATATTCTGTCTTTCCACTGGTTCTAGCAATGACAAGACAAAGTCAGTACAAATGTCTTAACTGAATGCAATCAACATTTTCTTTGTTGCTTTTTATTTTTTCAATAAAAAACCCTTTCTAACCCTCACCCAAAATTACATGCAGTATGCAGAATGTTCTTCAAAAAAATTCCTGTACCCAGTTCTAACTCAGCAGACTCAAATCTCCTTCCAGTCAACCACCTGCCTTGTCTCACTAACATCTATCAACCGACAAATAAAAAACAACCTGTGCAAAGGTTTATTCCTCAGCCAATGTATCTACAGACTTAATACACCTGTGGAATTGAATGGATCTTAATGTCTTTCTTATTAGGATCTGCAACATCCTGAGAAAATTCCAAGACAGGCAAAGAAAATCCCCTCCCACTGATTCAATGGGGTCTTCTATGCTTTCAAAACCTTGCAGGATAAAGCCTATGAGTCACTGAGCAGGGATCTCATTTTTATTTATGTACATCTTAGTGGCAATAAATAACTTTAATTCTTCATAAACAGGTAAGTACATACCTATAAACATACACACATGCAGAATTCTGGCATATAAAATAGGAGATAAATAAACTGTGCTGTCAAATGTATGGAAAGTAAGTCTGAAGTGTTTCAGGCTACAGGTATTTCTATCTTCTAGCGTGGTGGCAGTTATCTTTACATTTAGCAATGATTTAATGTCTTTAATCATGTCACAGTTGTCTTTAAGATACACACCTTAGTTACATGCTGAATGAAATCACTTTTGCAGCTGGATGTGTTCCTGGTCCAGTATCATGGTTCAGTCAGGACAGACAGAGTATATGCAGTGTGGAGAGGCTACCTCATCTTAATGACTACATTCTGCATTACTTAACATTTGAACTTCTAGGAACACAGACCTGTTTTTCTCTGATTTGCAATCCAATGACATTCAAAGCAAGCACACACGAGTGAGTTTATAGCCTTCTCCTCCTCTCCCCTTCAAACTGTTGATTAAACATCCACATAATATTTTTGATGAAACACCCATCAAAATATCATATTTTAACAAAGAAGTTCTATGTCATTTCCTGTCCCAAATCCACACAAAGGCCCAAATTCATGGGTCTAATGAGAGGGAGGTTTGGAGCAGAAAGTCTGCACTGTACCTTGCCTCCTGAGGGAAAATGAAGTACACATTGATGGCAGTGTAAGCCAACCATGGCAGGAAGTGAATGTAGCTTTTCAATGTGAAATGTCAAAATGACTTTTCGTTGTCATCCCAGAATGTCAAACGTAAGTTCTGAAAATAAATCCATTTACAATTTGGGTAGTTGTGCTTTCATATTCTCTATCACAAAAGATACTCCATTTGTTTGTACTTAGATTTCGTCTCAAGTTTATTTGTGGGTGTATCAAAAAGGTGGGTTTTTTTCACATCTGCAACCCATTTGAACTTATAATAAAGACAGCTTAAACTTTTCAAATGGATCCAGGAGTTCTGTCTGACTAAAGATGGTTGAAGTCAGTACTGCTGGCAAATGATACTGCTGGCAACCATGAGAGCATGATTATGAAAGATTCAACTTTTTATTTGCAACTTATCTTAAAATTTACTCATTTTTCTTTGGATCATATTTGAAACATGAATTCATAGCTGTGTTTCCCAATTCAAAGCTAGTGCAGAAAAAACAAAAGTAGATTCTGAGAAATCATCATTATTATGAAAGGAAAAAAAAAGAATTTGCCAGCTATTTCAGTGGATATGTTAACCTGCCTTTAACCGTAAACTACTTTGTAACCTGGCAGGCTGTATCCCAAAGCAGGGAAGCAAACATCACGACTGTGTCCTTTAAAGGTCCTTGCTTCAAAGAACAATTTATCATTTGAATACAAAGACATAATACAAACCCAAAACTACTCAACTGATAAGTATTGGCTTTAAGCAGTTTCCTCTCTTGCCTTTATGTAGTAAACAGACAAACCCTGGCTTGCTTTGCTTCATGGCCTAGCTCAGACAGAGAGCCACAAACCTCCCTGGACTGTTTCTTCACGCTTTCATATGCCTGGGCTCAGCTACTTGGTTCAGGCAGAAACTGGACCCAAATACCATATACACAAACATGTCATGGACAACCAATTTTATCCTTTGAGAAGTAAAGAACAATTTTTAGTGACAAGACTAAATCTAAACTGTTACATCAATATAATAGGTATTCTTCTGCAGTAGCTATTTATAAATACATCTGTATCACAGCAAAGCAGTTATGCAATTTCTATTTCTCTAATATATTTTCACATGCTGGTGATTATTTAATGAAAGTAGAATGATAAGAAGAATTATCGCCCACTGACTACTTCTAGTTTAAGCTTGGAGAAGAGGGTGTATAAACCTTCACTTTTGCATTCTGTACCTTCCCTTAAACATACAGGGCTTGGTCTGTAGGTCTGTATCATGTTAAATGTGTGTATAGCTTGTGAGGTGGCCATAGTGCTGGGATGAGCAAATCCAGCTTTGAAGTCTACACCTCTTCCTCTTTATAAATAGAGTCCTGAATGTTAAATATTACATTGAAGCAGATGGTACCTTCCAAAGGAAGCCATTAAATAGCTTTATTTTTACTGTATCCATTATTGTACATGCAAGTAGAAAATGCATGCACATTTATGTGGATGAACATGCAAATTGGGTCTCACCCTCACACTTCTGACAAGTCCCTAATGTTGCAAAATCTGTGTTTTCTATAGCATATAGGGGCCTTTCACTCTATTAGGAACAGCACATGCCCTTTAAGCCTTACACAGAGATACCCAGGTACACACATGCACTGGTTACTGTGGCTGGGGACCAATCCAGGGGAAAGCTGTGCTCCCAGGCTGCAAACGCCACACCACCCCAGCTGGGCACAGACTCTACAGCCTGCTGTCCTGACGCAGCTCTGAGCTACCTGCACCATCTGCATGGCCTAATGTTAGGACTTTACAATTAAGACTTAAACAAACCAACAAAAGCTACCAGGACATAATCAGCAAAGTATCTGAAGACATCCTTCTACATCAGCTGCCAACAGACTCAGTAAAAACATTACAAAACTGATAAAATAACCGTGTTTAATGGGGCTTGAAAAAGTTAATTCAGAAGTCCAGAGGCTCCTTAGTGGTTGGAGACTGGAAAGGCAAAGGGGCAGAGAGGTGGAGAGGCTCCTGGAGCTGCAGCCCAACAAAACTGCAAAAGCGACAGCAAAGTCTGTATAACCAAACTGACAGACACAAGCTCCAGGAATCAAACCACGGAGGGATGTTAATGGTGCTTGACCTCCAGTGAGCTATTATAAATGAAGATAACTACTGCCAAGCATGTTGTGTAATTAAAGAAAGGCAGAGTGTGAGAGACGGGTATTTCTAGATCAGGCAAACTGGATCCTAAGAAGCCAGAGAGCTGCTTCACTCGTGAAGGGAGCTGGGTAAAACAATGTGTTGTAATGAAAGTTTAACACCACATACTGGAACAATCTTGGGAAGCTAAATTCCCTTTCTTTTCCTGGGAGATTCCACAGTATGATTGTTTCTTTCTCACTCGAGGTCTGTTTGATGTATTCCACTTTCTCTCTTAGGAAATAATATTTTATTTATGTTGCTCCTTTCCTGTATATTCAAGAATTTCTGGGTTCACACACTCAGTTATGCTGAGAGAGGTTTCTGGCACCTTCTGTGCTGCAGGTACATTTTGTTCAGTACTCTCTGTGTTATCCTCAGACACCACTGGGCAACACAGTAATGTTGTGATACAACACACGTCACAGGTCTGAGTGACGATCCTAACCTCCCCCCAAAAGCACAAATCTAATCCTCATTTTGCTAATGCATTTTTAACTGAAGAATGTCTTTTGTTTGGAGTACGCCATGCAATGATTACTTATTTTGAAGCATTCAAGCTACTTCTGGATGCTAATTAAATGCTTGTGACTATTAGCCTCCCCATAGCTTCAGTAGTGTAATTGTATCCCCATCTTTCACAACAGAGCTCATTTGTGAAACACTTGCATAAAAAGTGTCAACTACCTAGTCAGAAAACAAACACAATCCCATGAGATTTAGGTGACTAGCTATGATAACACATAAAAAAGCCCAGCAAAGGTGAGTAATTCCCAAGCAAACCATAGTTTTTCAGTGGGTCTACCTGGGTAAGCATTACAAATAGTGAAAAAAAAATAAGAGGAAACTGAGACTAGGTCATGAATAATTGTTTAACCAAAATAGAGCTAATTCATTATTTAAAAAGAACTGTTTGACCTGGAAAACGCTGTACAAAGAGTAATAATTACAGAAGCTCTGTAAATTGTGATATTTGGAGCTACAGTAGGTATGGGAAGTGTAAAGATAGAAGTGCTTCTACTTTATATGGAGCATGAGCAATGAACTGAAGTTGCACAGTTGCTGATAAAGGTTTTCAAATCAGAGATCTTGGTTCCATGATTACAGGGAACCTTCCGCAGAGAACACAGTTCTGGAAAGCTGCATTTCAAGCATTATGGGACTGCATTTGCTTTGAGATACATCATTTTCAGTGAGACGTTGAATATTTTGCATATACAGAGCACCAAAGAGGAGTTACTCCTAATTGTGTTGGGATTGTAATAATAAATGACTTTACATACTTTAATTTGCCATAATAATCATTAACTAGATTTGTAGCAGTTGGTGTTTTCCATGAAATGAAGATGATTGGGTCAGTAATGAAGGGTTTGCCATGTGTTTGCAGCTGGGATTTCACTTGCCTTATCAAATTTTCATGTTCTCACCATACATCTTTTTCCTTACTCTGGTGACTCTGGCCACTCTGCCAACTAAGCATTGTTCCAAAGGGACTTGTCGTGGTTTAACCCCAGCCGGCAATCAAGCACACACAGCTGCTTGTTCATTCCACCCCCGGTGGGATGGGGGAGAGAATCAGAAGAGTAAAAGCAAGAAAACTCATGGGCTGAGATAAAGACAGTTGAATAGGTAAAGCAAAAGCTGTGCACACAAGCAAAGCAAAGCAGAGAATTAATTCACTACTTCCCATGGGCAAGCAGGTGTTCAGCCGTCTCCAGGAAAGCAGGGCTCCATCACACGTAACGGTTACTTGGGAAGACAAATGCCATACTCAAATCGTATGTCCCCCCCCTTCCTTCTTCTTCCCCCAGCTGTATATACTGAGCATGACGTCATATGGTATGGGATGTCCCTTTGGTCAGTTGGGGTCAGCTGTCCTGGCTGTGCCCCCTCCCAGCTTCTTGTGCACCTGGCACAGCATGGGAAGCTGCAAAAGTCCTTGACTAGTGTAAGTGCTACTTAGCAACAGCTAAAATATCTCCACATTATCAACAATATTTTTAGCACAAATCCAAACCATAGACCCATACTAGCTACTATGAAGAAAATTAACTCTACCCCAGCCAAACCTAAGGCAGACTGAAGTTGGAAAAAGTCTTCAAGTCTTCTTTGCTCTTAATTTTATTTTAAAAAAAAGCTTCTAACATTAAAATTTTGCAATGTTAACTAAAAATGTTACTGTTCATTGGGCTACGATGCTGCAAGTAATTTTCCACATCTGAGCAACAAGATGAGAGAAGGACATTCCATGTAGCATGCACAAGGAGAGATTATGTTGATTACAGTCCAAGGCAGAACCAAATCAATCCCTCTGTCACTTTCGGCACTACTTAATTAGCACTATTCTAAGTATCACAGGAAGTCACACAGACAAGTAATAATGTAAAACTTACTCCAGCAGGCAAAGGTTCTCTCATAAGGAACCTGTGCATTGATAACAATGATTCATCATTACGGAAATCTGGGAGAAAAAAATCTAAAATGTAATTGCCAATATGGAGAAAATGACCAAACAAATTACATGCCATTCCACACCACAACAGCACAGGGAACACTGAAGGTTTCATTCACATGGCCACAGTAGCACCAGTACCTTGTTACATACAGAGACTGAGAGAAATTTGAGTCTTCTCTTAAATTCTGGGGGGAAAAAAAGCCATGTCAATACCATACAACATGACCTTCAACTTCAAGCACTCTTACAGAAGTTTGCTTACAACCATGTTTCCAATCAAACTGCATAAAGGATTGTGCTGGGCTTAATCCCTTGCCTCTGGCCTTAATTAATCTATAGTGTATAGTTACCGATCACAGCATTGATTTTCTTCCATGGCCGCCTAATATAATGTGTCTTCAGACTCTCAGGCACAATATCAAATAGAATTCCACCCTGCTCTGTTCTATTGGCATATTGTTGAAATCACTGAAATATAAGTATAAGCTTGGAGAAATACAGTGGTGACAGAAATGCAGTAAAAGACTTTGTATACAGGGTGTATAAATTGGACAGCAAATGAGTTATAGTCACTTATATCCATTTAATGCTTAATGGCCATGTAAAATTGATGTACCTACATAGATTTATCATTTGCTGGGTCCACGTTAAACCTTGAAGCTGGGGAATGTGTACCTAATAAAGCTACCCAGAGCTGCTTTTGGAGCTTTGAGGAAGGTCAGCCACACGTTAAAGTGTATGATGCTGAGGAATTAACTTTCATATTTAAGCGTGTAGACTTACTAAAAGTTGACCTTCCAGGAAGTAAGTACTTAACATATCTTCTGTCCAGCCTGCACCCGATGTTAAGCTTGTACCGCACATTTTCATGGTCCATCAACATTTAATTGTCTGTACCTACATTAAGGAGCACGGAGCAGAAGCCCTGTAGCTGAAAACAAGTTTCCCTTCAGCTTTTCTGCCATTGCTCGTTCTAAAAGCTACCTACTACTACCTACTGCTTGTTAACTACCAAGTGATTCTGTTCATTTTGAAAAAGTTATTTAAGCTGCAAATTGAGCTGTCCTCAGTAGTGGGGAAAAATATTCCATCCACTCTAGCAACGTAGTTATAGCACTACAAAATGTATCCATCACTAGCTGTTCACCATCACAGGAAGGAGTCCTGAAGTACTTCCTGGATTAGAAGTGGTGACAAAATTACTCCAGTTTAAAGCACAAATTTAAAAATCATGGTGTCTACAGAAAGTCTGCTATTTAAGACCACATCAGGTGGGCTTTATAAATTTGAGTCAGTGTTTCTTGCTACTAAACACAACTCTCACTCTATGAGAAGACTTACTCTAGAAATGCAAGTACCCAACAGTTGCTTAAGGTAAGAGTGACTTTGACAGGACAGTCCCTCTACCTCATCACAAATGCCAGTGCATAGGCAAAACAAGGACCCATGTGCTGATATAAATGAGAAACCCATCAGGTAGTAAAAGCCAAGAAAATGCCATGAAAATTAAGAATTTCTCAATGTTATTAATAGCTTATGTTATGGAAAACTACAAAGTTGAGGAAAAAGAGACATAAAGGCAGCTATATTCAGCTGCAAATCCCTCCAGCTCCACTCTCCATTATTTGCCAATGCCTATTAGCACTTACCTAGGGAAGAAATGAAAGAAGAACAGTTAGGAAATGATCCATTCTTTTAAATACTCAACCACCTTCCTGACCAGTCCTTTAAGAACTTCCCAAGCTGAAAACTGCACCTGAAAAAACTTTTAATAGCCATTGACTGACTTGTCTCCCATAGGAATGTCTAGTCCTTTCTTTGGCACTCTTAGTTCTTTGTCTTCACAGTGTCATGAATTAACAAGCTGCACCAGTTCACTCTGCATTGCCTGCACAACTACCTCCTTGTGTTTGTTTTGAAGTCACTTGATTGTGTGAGTGCAGAAGCAGCCTTGTACTGTAAGAAATAGTGAGTAATCACAGCCTACCTGCTTTCTCTGAACCATCTATCATTTGAGAGACCTGTGTCATACCTCCCTTAGTCACCCCCTTTTCATAATGAAGGCAACCACGCTACAAATGTTAATAAGGTCTGACTTTTCCCCTTTTTTTTCTTATCACATCAATATGTTTCCAACTGAAATAAAACTTCCAACAGAATAAAGATAGATAATATTTGTAAGTGCAAGCCAGGCTCCTGACCTACCCTGTTCCTTGCAAAATAAGGTGAGACTTCCATGCTCCTTTTCCAGACCAATCAGCATGTGTAATGCTTACTAAATAGCCTCATTAATCCTTTAAATACGGGAACTGTAGCAGAATGTGTCTCTCTTTTCACCAGGGCCTAGAAAAGCCAAAGAAGATTGTGTGTGGTTCACGTGTAAGATAGGTGTGCACAGTCTCATTTTACAGCAGGGCAGTAACTATAGAAGTATCTGTGGCCAAGGAATTCTTCGCTCAAAGCACCTGAGTGCATTGGTCTGTCTGATGGTCTGTAGGCATGAAAGATCAGTCAGTCACATTGCATTTGGGAGAAGGGTGACTGATAAATTTTAGCACTAAAATTATATAACAAGAGCAAGATTTCTGTAGTATACATTTCTATACGTATTTCAAGAGACTAAAATATTGCTTCAAAGATCTCCACACCCCAGAGTTGCCTAACTCCTACTAGAGTCAGTAAGATCTGTGCAGCAAAATCACCATCACACCAAGATGTCTGTGTAATTTTATTTTTAATCTTTGTCTTTAGGCCATTATAATCACTCAGTAATAGGAGATAATAATTGTCATCCTTTCTTAACTGCTTTTTTGGTAATTCATTCAGTCCTTGACTCTTAGTATCTCTGCATCCCTCTCCTTCCTAATTTGATGCTGCTTTGTCCTAAAAATGCCAGCCTTTGTATAAATGGACCAAAATCTCCCTCTCTCATATTGGAACCAGGGTGTTCCCCAGCCACCAGGTCTGCAAGGGCAACCAGTGTTCTGACCCAATATGATGTTCAGACTCACACCCTCTTCCTGGCCTTCCGCACCCTGACTACCTGTGGAGGAAACCCAGGTGCAAGCGGCAGGCAGTAACCAAAAGGAGCTTGGTGACAGAGGCAGGACTGCAGGGTATGTCATGGAGGTAGCCTGCTCTAACACAGCCAATGACAGCTAATACTAGTAGAACTGAAAGTATGTGGTCAAGTCTTAAGAGATACTGAGGGTGGATTTTGCCATCACCCCCTCTAAATTGTGAATAATTATTTTCCTTGTTTCTTGGAAGATGCACAAGTATCAAAAACAAGCACAGAATAACAGTATGACATCAAGTATCTTGGTTTTTTTCTTTTCCCCTGTCTTATAAACAGAGTTAAAAACTTCGTGACAATTTTGTTTGCCACTTCAAACTCAAAGGATGTGAATTCCATGATCAGCTGAGAAAAAAAAAAAGGTAAAAAAATGGCATGATTCTATGCTTTGTCAACAAGTAATTTCATGATAAAAAACCTTATGATTTATTTGTATATTTTTTTGCATTGAAGTTCAATACATTGTATAAGTGTAAGAGCATTACTAATGACATTTACATGCCTCACCAGTATTCTAGATATGGGATGAATTCCAGAACTGGAATTCCTCTTCTATTGCCTAAAACCATTCCAAGAACTTGATGTGAACACTGTGTTTAAAAAATAATCAGTAAGCCAAACATTGACCTGACAAGAGCTGGACTTCGGTTCTGCAGATCACACCTACAGTGGTACATTTTCAGTTAGGCATAATCAAAATATGACTTCTGGAAGTGTTTTATTTGGATTTCTAATATTTTATGTGTAGACGCTTGGTTATGGATAGGAACAGCTCAGAAAGAGCTCCAGGCCCCAGAGCCCCCCTGTATTTTCTCACAATGTTTTTAGCACCTAAACATTTTGGCGAATCTGGGTCTATTCCACAGAAAAGACGCACAAGTGAGTTGTTTGAGAGTGATGAGAGGAAAGACACTGGAAATTTTTTTCCAAGGTTTAAACTAATGAATTGCTTTATTTTGTCAATGTTTTCTGCTCAATCAATACGTCGTGTTGCCAGGCTGGGCGTCAGCACGGACTTGAGTATAGTATTGATCCATACTTGGCTGGTGTTTTACACTTTTGTAATCCAGATGGGTAACTAAGGGAGTAATTGTTCAGTCAAATCTGTGTGGAATCTGGTTCTGTGCCAGAGTAAATCAACCTAAACTTTTCAATAGCCAGTGGAGTTAATTATGAGGAAAAATGATTGTGCCAGGGAAATTAAAATGAAAGCCTTTTGACGTTTTGCACAACATGAAATGTTCTGCCTGTGCTTCATGGCCACTCACTGCCTTCTGTTTTGCTAGGGGCAAATATATTTCATTAGGTTTTTGAATCTTAGTAGCTTGAGAAGTACCTTACTGTTCTTTGGGATGTGTGACACTGTACTGAAGTACTGGCAGCTTAATCAGCTGGCCTCTGTTAACTATACCATGACATGTGACCGTATAAATATTGGAACATGCTACCATATGATCCTCCTACTTAAGATTCCTTATATACCTTTAATTTGCATTTATACCTAATTTACAATTGCATTCCAATATATTTGAATTGAACTAAAAGGTTTTACTGTATTTCATATGATAGACTTGAAGTCTGTAATTATATTTTTCTTCCATGCATGGAAGAGGTACGTTAGGCCCATTTTATACTGAAAATGTGTTTTTCCTGTGAATGTTACTGAAAGATGAAATCATGCATGGTTTAGACAGTGAAGCAGAAAAACTGTGTGGCCATTCTAGGGAGATTTCAACATAAATAGGCAATATACAATAGCAGTATAAGTGAGGTTAGCATAGTATGCCATGCGCATAGGCTGTGATGAAAGAGTAATAAAACAATTTCTCCATTCTACATATTTGATAAATTTGTTCATACATTCTATTTTCAAAAGAAAACTTTCCACTCCCTTTTTGGAGTATATACTATTGGATTTGCTTTTGTATTAATATGTACTGACCCACACCTTTGGTAGCTTTTAAATTCACCAAAGATAAATAGCTGTATTAGATTAGAAAGCAATTTTTTCTGCATAGAGTGCCTCTGTTTCTACACTTGTTTGGGTTTTGTTTGTTTGTTTGTTTTGGGGTTTGGGGTTTTTTTGAGGATGAAGATTCCCAAACAGAAATCTAGAGGGGAAAAAATAAACTCCTTTCCAGGTCCCAGGGTTGATATAACCTTAGCTATACGTTTCTGCATTCCCTGTTTTCACATTTACTTATAAAGCAGCTCCTCTGATAACCTGTAATGTTGCTGAATGCAGTACCACTAAATATGATCATTCAAAACATGAGTAAAAGGTGCCTAAAAAAAAAGGTTGGCTTAAAAATGTAAGAATTCTTGACCTCTGGAATTTTTTTAAAATATTCTTTTTGGATTCATAGCCTTTGGCTTTTATATTCCTAAGATGTCTTTGACAACCATAATAAGCAGAACTATTATTTTGTTTTTGTAAATGAAAAATGAGACTCCCAGCTAATTATATGGATACAGGGAGCCAGACTTGTAGTAGAAATGCAGGTTTTGGAAAAAGGAAAGAAACCAGGTACATGTTATGATGACTGGATCATTTCTGAGAATTTCAAAGCAGGGGGAAAAGAGCAAAAACTTTGAGAAAGGAAAAATACATAATAGGTCACAGAAGACTGATGATCAGAAATTTATAAAATGTGTCTTAATATTCTGAATTGTTGATTTGTCTCAGTGATGACATATTTTTGGCATTATAGGCAATGAGAGTGTTTTCATAAATTTTTGTCCTATTTTGCTAGATGTTCTTCTTGTTATTCAAGGGAGCAAGTCCAGCCTTTTTAAAATGTAGGCTGGATAAAGGATCCGCTTGGTTTTTTTTGTGAATCTCTGTGAGAAGCAGCTGTACTTAGCTACTTGGGGATATTTTAATATCATACAGGCAAGATGGCACATTAGTTCTAGTAGTGTTAGATGCCTTGCTAAGAAAAGTTCCATATGACAAATAAAAATGAAAGCATGAACTTTTTTTAACATCATGACACAATTCTTCAAGTTGTAGAAAGAGTTCTGTTCTGTGGTTTTGTTTTTTTAGAGCGTTTTTTTTCCCTTAGTGTTTGTTTAGTCCTGGATTATTTTTATGCTAAGAAACCACAGAAGGATATGCAGAATCTGTTGCATTCATGGTGTCTGGTCTAAAAGCATTTCTCTAAAAATATCTGAGGATTATGGGTTTCAGTAGGCAAGTTTCAGAGCTCCTTAAAGTTAAATAAACATTATGCTTTTTTTTTTTTTCTAAAATAACATTACAAACGAAACCATATCAACTTTCTTGAAGTTATAGCCACTTAAAATCAAACTTTATATACATCTGGAATGGTTTGCATTATAACTGTGAAAGCATATATTTTGTACAGTGCAGGATTTGGTTTTATTTAAGTCCATGTAGTTTTTAGCCTTAAACATAGTGCTTTTGGCAGAGGTTGGTTTGAAAGTATTGGAGTATGCTGTTCATCGGGTGGGTACAACACAAGCAGCAGTCATCATCTGAGGAAGAACCATAGTCAGACTGAGACTCCAGCTCTGCCTCCCACTGAGGCTGCAATAAGGCACCTACATTAGCAGTTTGATGGGTTTTATGCATGCAGGTAGCTTTCTGCAGAAGTTCACTCATTTTTAAAAAAACAACAAATTTAAAAAAAATATGACAACAGCTTTTCAGTCTCCTCATCCTTAGTCCCACTGCCTGAATTTTTGTTTAATAAGGACTTCTTCTAAAAGTTGAGTGCAGAGTCCTCAATGGTAAGTCCCGCAAGATTTCCACATGGCAAAAGAGCCCTCCTCCACAGACAGAGAATGGGTGAACTGGGGACCCTTCCACAGTGGACTGAATCCAATGTACACGGATCACATAAAGATTTCTGCAGCAGCAGCAGTAGCTGCTTTGGCTTTTCGCTGCGCTCACTTTGCAGAGCCTGTTTCTGCTCTGTGCAGGCAGAACTCACCTCATGAAACTCATCCTAAACTCATACTTGCGCTCCCTTTACAATGTAAAAGTTAAAGGCCTGGCTGTCTTTACAGCAAGAGCTCCCAAAGGTTATGCACTAGTTCTGTAATGCTCATTCAGGCACATTCAGCACATACATGCAAGCAACAGAATGTAAACACATTGTTTTGCTGTGGAGGTGGAAAGGGAGAATGAGATTTATTCTTAAGAAACATCCTTCTTAAAAGACATCTGGCATCAGAATGACAAATCAGACATACAGAAGGAGGGTAGTTGATCCACATGCTTCCTCTGTCTGCATGAGCCTATCTCATATGACAATTTCTTTCATTTACTGCAGTCAGACACTTACATTGACTTTTAAAAATATTTCTTCAAAGGCCATCTTTGCAAAATTCAACAGAAAACTCATTATTAAAATCTCCTTCTTGGATGTGGTGAGAATGTCATCATAGGGAAACTAGAAACCAAAATGCTTATGGGACGATCAAGAACTGAAAGCATGAAAGGAAATTCTGAAATACGTAAGTCCATGAAAACAATCTACTCTGGAGCTTTCAAGTTATTTACAATGACACCCACATTTTTTTTGCCAATTTCTATGTTAAAGGCTGATTTTTGTATCTCTCTCCCTCTCCAAATGGCTTCATTCTAGCAATTCTCTTGCCAGTTTCACCCATTCCCTCCCTATTAGAAAGAGAAATAGAAAATTCTAAATTGCTTATACAGCCATAGCCCTTCATAAGTATGATCTATATCTCTTTCTCTTTTTCGTTAATTCCCACCTGATCAGTTTATTTGAATTAATTTCAATTCCCGAGTACTATCCTCTTAGGACACTGAACCTATCCTCTTCATTTTCATTTCAGCCTCATTCCCCAAACTTAGTGTTAGTCACGTTTACTGCAGGGATTAGATGTCCTATTATATCTCCATAGGGTGTTTAAAATCTTTTTCTTAGACCATCACCTCAGCCCAGTTTAGTTGCAGGGGAGTACTGGACTTCCTATTTGTGCAGTAAATGCATAGAATTATTTTTGGGGCTTCTTCCCAAACAACACATTAACATTTCCCTAATATAGCTATAACAATCGTGGTTCTACAGAAAGCAATGGAAGGAAAGTTAAATGTAAGATTTTGGAACCTGTTTAAAACCACACGCACACTCACTTATATCCATTACTGACACATGTGTATATGTGCTACAAAATGAGTCATTTCAGTAGTTTTTAATTTCTATGCCCTGTCAGATGTCTAAAGTGCCACACAATTTTGCTGTGTTATCCTTAGCAATTTCCTCTATGTTTTTGAGGTTGCCACATTATAGGAGGTAAAAAAAAGTAACTAAGGCAAAAAGGCTCCAAAAAAAAGGGTGAATCAACCAACAAACAAAAATAAACTGCCAGATGAACTAAAAAGCTACTTTATTCCATCTTTTGTTTAGTTTCCCACTGCCTTCTTTCAAACCACAGGCTCTGCTCCAGCTTTGAGAACATTTCCAAAAGCTCTGAATGAGCAAAGCATCAGCGCAATTTGAAACAGACTGGTATATAGGCTGCTCTAGGATAATAGTACAGCCTATCTCCAAGGCTAATTACCAGAACATGGCAGTGCACACCATGGGTTTGTTATCCTTGTTTCAAAATGTATGAGGTTTATCTGTTAACAGCTGTTGACTTTTCATTAGCATTACTGTCCTGCAAGCTTGTGCATATGAGACGCATGTTTAGGAATCTATGTTTGACTTATAACCCTGAGAGGCGTAAGCCCAGTTGGGGCTGAAAGGCAACCCCAGCCAACCCCACAATGCGTCTACTGGCAAGCTCCCTACACAGCAGGCATGCTGGATGTTCATGTCTGGCACGCCTGGCCAGCTGTCCCCCTGCACAGTGGGGTGAACTGAGGCTGGGTCCAGGGTTTGCTCTTCACTGGCTGCTTCCAAGCTCAACCTTTCACATTATTGCAATGCATTGCTTGCTGTGAGACCATATCAAAGCTCCATCAGATCCTTAGATGCTTAATACGTATTTGTCATCAGGCTTTTTAATGAGAAAAGAAAAAGATTCCTCAAACAACAGTTTCTTTAAAACATGCCAGAAATGGGTCCTTCTGCATTGGTGGCTTCCATTTGCAGAAGCCTGTGACTCCCTCCCTCATTTTATGAGCAAAGCATGCCGCACTAGGTAGCAGTGATTCAGGCACATTGAGAGTTTCAGTATGCATGAAAGAAGGACACCTTCCAGACAGAAACACAAAGCTCCATATTTCTAACTTCCCTCTGTCAAAAAGCATCACCATATGCAAAATCATACAATCACAGAAACATAGAATGGTTTGGCTTGGAAGGGACCTTAAAGCTCATCTAGTTCCAACCCGCCTGTCATGGGCAGGGACACCTTCCACTAGTCCCTGGTTGCTCAAAGCCCCATCCAGCCTGGCCTTGAGCACTTCTAGGGATGGGGCAGCCACAGCTTCTCTGGGCAACCTGTTCTAGTGCCTCACCACCCTCATAGTGAAGAATTTCTTCCTAATACCTAATCTAAATCTACCCTCTCTCAGTTTAAAGTCATTACCCCTTGGCCTATCACTACACTCTCTTGTAAAAAGTCCCTCTCCAGCTTTCTTGTAGGCCCCCTTCAGGTACTGGAAGGCTGCTGTAAGGTCTGCCTGGAGACTTCGCTTCTCCAGGCTGAACAGCGTCAACTCTCTCAGCCTATAATGGATAAATAAAAAGAAGAACCTAGTAGGAGCAGAAAGCTTGCATAACCCTTCATTTGGCATTCCTGCTGCAGTTATGGGTTGATTATCTGTAATTGACAATTGACAATTCAAGGAGGATAAAGAAAATGATGCAAAAAATATAGAGAAGAGCCATGAGAATGCTTTAAGGATTGCAAAAACTCCTGCATCAGTGAGAATCTAAAAGCTTAGTCTATTTAGCTTACAATGAAAAAGGTTAAGAAGCAATTTAACCCCTCTCTGTGAGTAATAACATGAGGAGTAAAAGGCCCTTTGGATTAGCAGCCATGAGTGTAACTGGCTAAAAAGTGCAGATGGACTGGTCTAGATGGGGAATAAAGTGCTTTTTCTGTAAGTGGTGATAGTTACAGACTGCAACAACTTGTGAAGTGTTGTGGTGAATTCTCCATGGCTGGCAGTTTTTGAAAACAGAGTTGAGATTTTCATAAAAATCATGCTTTGGTTCTAATAGCAATTATTTTTGGGAAATTCTAAGACCAGTGTTATCGAGGAAGACAAGCTGGAGCCTCTGTGACCAATTCTGATGTTGTAATCTGCAGATCACTGTATTTTCTTTAAAGAATCAACTAGATCTTTGTATGACACTGTTTAGATGCCTTCTGTGGGTTGGGTCATGGTTACTCATAGGTTTTCTGTCTTCATATGGTACCACAACATTCAAAAAGGGGAGCACTGCTGTATATTTGTCTGGGAATTTTTCATGGTAGCTATTTAGGTCAATAAATAGAACATACCTGGGGTATTGATCATAGGTCCCATTTTTATTGAAGTGTTTCACATTGGCTGCATGTGTACACACAACATTAGTATGTGTAAGTCTAGCTTACTAATTACATAAAATGTTGTATTTTAAGAAGTGCAAGCTTCTCTATTTCAGTATATACTTTACAGATAAGACAAGATAATTAACAGTATCTTGTCTGAACAAAGGCCAAAAAATCAATGCCGAAGGATAGCAGATCCCCAAAGTAAAAGAGCACCACTGGTTTTGGCTTTCAGTTTGCACTTTTCATAAGGAAGAAATTCAATAATTTTCCACACCATTATGTAGGATGGCTATCCTGGCATTGCTACATTTTTTTTATTATGTGATCACTTCCTAGAAGTGCTTAATGACTGATAAAATTACTTTTTGTAGCTTTTAGGTCCATGATTTCTACATCAAGCCATTTGCTGATAGAAGGGTCTCAAACTGAATCTTATAGTCCAATTCAGCAATGTTATATCTGAATATATATTTGAATCAAAGCAAACTGACAGCATTTTAGTTAGTGCTATTGACCTATTTTCAAAGACCACTGAACATCTGAAGATTCAAGAAAAGTTTCTTGTGGTCAGCCATGTCTACAAGAGAAAGGTTGTTCAGAGGTATCTGAGCATAGAAAGTATAACTGAGAGGGAGGAGGGCCTTTTTCACCCAACCCCTTCTTTCTCCAAAAGCGTAAGTGAGGATACAGCAGAGGGAATGCAGTCCCCTGCAAATGATTTAATGGGCCCAGAAGTAGAACAGCAAAAGCATTACCTCAGAGTAGCCTCTAAATGCATTGGCCATTGTTGTCCTCATTATGACACTGAGACACCAACATTTGTCACCGACATCAAGTCTCTTCCCTACTTAGAACTTTTTGAATTTTTTATGTGCACTGCTATAGTAGTCTTTTTAATAAAAAGAAAACTCTTGATAAAAGGCATTAAAGCCCAAAAGGAAGCAGCAGCTTCATTCAGTCACAGGAAACAGCTGGTAGCTAGCTTTTACTGAGAGCTGCCAAGAAAAAGTTGATTGCTGTATCTGGCAGTAAGGATCCCGTGCCTGACCTCGCCAGGCAGAGAGCAACGGGGCATGGGGATTTGCAACACGATGGGGCTGAAACTCAGCTGTAAAGCAATGATCCAAACATACAAAGTGGGTCTGATTTGAGTGGTTCAGTTTGAGTTCAGAGGCAGATTAGAGCCCTGCTGGAGCCTGTTTGAACTTCCAAAAAGTTGGAAGGCTTTTCAGTGTGGTGTCCATTATCTTTTCAGTGAAGATCTAGCTATTCATCTTCTCTATTACCTTACAAAATATGTCTACTTCCACTCAAAAGGAAATGGTGGAGGATCATGCTACCCCTCATGGCTAGTCAATAGAAAAGAATCTACTGGACACCTGCAGGTATTAAAAAGGACTTACTTACTGGAAAGCAAGCTGTAATTAACTCTTTTATGCTTGTCGGCAACTATTTAGTTCACAGAGGGGTTATTTAGACACTTTAAATCTTTCCTCCTCTATACACATTAGAATTCTCATGCTATTTTCAACTACTATCTGTTTTTCTGTATTCAGTGTTGCCTCATATTTCATACAATAAAAATGTTTGACACACTTGGCCCTGCTGAATTGAGGATATTCTTAAAATTCACCCGGCTTTCCTATGGAGTTCAACATTGATTCTATTTTAGCTTGGCAAGTCAGATCCAACTCTTTCCATGGCCAGCCAGAAATCACTCCCACAGAACAAAAGCTAGTGAAACACGGTCGTTCTGGTCCAGCTGCCACAATACCTGGTAGAGTAGGATCTTGCCAATGAATCAGGTAGCAGAGTTGTTGCAAAAGAATCTTTTCAGAGTCCACGTAAGGTAATTTTACACTACCCCAACCTTGTGCTGGGGACACAGAACATGACAGAATCCTAGTGGCACACAAGTCACATTCCTTAAAAAGGGCAAATAACTCAGTACCAAATTATCCCTTGCTCTCTTGTTGACCAAATTTTCCACAGATGCTTCTGTCCATCTGTATATATCTCAGTATAAGTGACCTTTGCAACAGGCTTAGCTCATGTACATGTGTACATGAATCATCTCAGAGACACGTCAGTCCCTATCACTAGGGCCACGTCAGAAAGCATTGTACACTTATGCTGCTTGTGTTGAACATCAGGCTTCATGGAATTTTGTCCAGGGTTTAGACACATGTAAGAAAATATGCATTTGTGTCACCATGTCAGTCCACACAAGCTCTTCTTTTTAGGCAGAACTAATCCCATATAACAGATATTCATACTAAATTGCACAAATCCCACCAACTATGCAGAAAAAGTTGTATATACAGTCATGGGCAGGAATTTCATAAAATTGCAGCATGTACTGCCATCTGTTAAGATTTACCCATGGTTTCTACTGGCAGCCAACCTTTATTTTCAGAAATATAACTTTCTAGGCAGAAATTGCAGTTTCTAAGGTCAGGACTGAGTAAATTTGAACTCACTGAATGTAAAATTCCGTTGCTAAAGAAAAAAACACCTCAATCAGATACTGAAAAAAAAAATGAAAAAAGGCTTTAAAAGTAACCAAAGTAGTTTACTTTGATTTAAAGAATGAATCATTTTGTTTATTTACGATTAATGTAAAATTTTAATTTCTCTAATAATACTGTCTCTGCATGCAAATCAGTAACAGCTGAAATTACTAAAACCTTCATGTCCAAAATTTGACACTCTTCTCATCTCTAAACAGGACTTCTCAGTGCTGGTCCAATTCTGAACCAGACAATGATGCAAAAAAAAAGGACACTTGCTTAACATCATGGGAATTTTTAATTCTTGAAAAAAAAACAAAACAAACCCAACAGGTATGTTATCATATATTACGAGAAATATATACATAAGGAATTAAATGAGGAAGATCATTCCCCTTCAGTTAAAAAATTAGGTATAAATACATTATATATAACTTGCACATATTGTCCAGTGTCCTGGAATCAAGACAGAATAAACAACCAAAAAACTCCATGCCAAGCCTACTCAATAGAACATATTGTAAAAAAGTTTGGCTTCTGAATGAGGACCTTTTTTATTTATTTTAATAATTAGCTTTCCTCTAGGATTTAATTTCATGTCCTCTCTTTGAAGCTATCTTCTTTTTCCCACTGAAACGAAAGCATTATTTTCTTTAGCAAAGGATTTGTGATAAGAGGTAGGTGAAATATATATTTACCCAAAAGACCAAAAGAGGAAAAATACCTTAGTATTTCCTTCATCCAGAATCCATGGGTTCATTTTAGGAGATCCACTTCTGACTCATTAGAAGTCAAAACTAGAATAGGATGAAGAGAAATACTAACTTAGCTGTTATAGGTTAATTTCAAATGCTACCAACAAGCTTTTCAAAGGACAGTTAATTGAATCATTGGTTATGATCCTCAGAGCAATCGTATCTGGAACGACTGATTTGGCTACAGAGATGGATCTGACAAGAAAAACAAATTCCTCTAATCTAGTTACTGTGGGGTAAAACAGAAGAAAACACAGGCAAATGTTTTGATGATCTCTCTGCTGTAGTCACGTTTCGTCAGGGACCAAAGGGCATTGTAAATTATCCTAATCATATGCTTCCTGTTAAAATTTGGTGTAGGACTCAGTGACTATGAGAATTTTTAGAAGGATCAAAACTAAGAATCCTGAATTCATTTCAAGGATTTAAAAATGGGATACTTTCTGTTTACCACAGTATTCTGAGAGTTTCTGGGACTTCATGAAGTACTTATGAAAGGTGGTGCTTAAACTCCACCCCAAAAAGAAGGAAAGATTGGAAGGAATCTGAAAAAAAAAAAAGGTTGCATAATATGGTCCACAGAATTGTGTCTGATGGAATGGAGACAGTATTTGGTGCAAAGAGCCTTTAATGAATACCTCTCCTAGAACTGTTTTTGACCAGAAGGAAACACAAATCAAATTAGGATAGGCTTCTGATACTGAGTTGGAAAATATGTTTGTGAGCTGAATTAACTAAAGAAGGTTCTGCATGGGGAATTCCAGGTGAGGAGAGCAGTGGGTCTTCTATACAGATGTTCTCATATAAACATCATGATCAAAACATTAGTACAGATTGTAATGTGGATGGAAGGTGAATTATTCAGGGTTTGGGTCCTCCTGTATAGGCCAAGCTGAGATGGATGATTATTCAGAAAGTAATATGGTAAGGTCCCTAGGATAAGTATGTATCCTGAGATGCTGGTTGAACATAATTATAAATTTTAAGTGTATTTTCAAAAGTTGGCTGCCTCTCTTTTGCCATTGAACTTTCTCTAGTACTTTTCTGCTATTTTGTAACTAGTAAAGATTTTCCCACAAAGAAGAAAGGGAGCGTGAACATTCAGCCCACACTCTGCATCATTTGTCCCTGTTGTACCTGTGCTATTAGGTTTTATTGTATTTGTCTACCTACCCCTACAAAGTTCAGCTCAGGTTTCTGAGATAAAACAGGATGGGAAAAGAGCTCCAAAGGGAATGACCCAGAGCTGTCTTGCTGACTTTTTTCCAGTGGTCAGTAAACCAGGGTAAGAATTAGGCGTACTGAAGAGTTGTACCAATTGTTTTATTGTTGGGAATATTGCTTGTCTCTGAAAGAATTTGCTCTTTCATTGCAGAAGACATGGGACAAAGTAAGAGAGGATAGGAGCCTTTAAGCTGAATACTGGTTCTAGACAACAACAGCTCAATACAGAGTGTCTAAATATAAAATATTTTATATGTATATATACCCATGTATACAGCAATGTTCTTTCATTTTACAACTGCTATCTTTGCCTTAGCTTTACTTGATATAACATATGAAAAATACAAGCCACAAAGACCTGCTTCCTTGGAATATGCAGGCAGAAATATGCAAAAGAAAGCAGCAGCTGGCGTAAAGACAAGGTGGCAGCAAGACTGAAATTATTGTCTAAGAGGCCAGGGAGTCCTTGACTTAGGAAATAACTGTACCACCACACTTGGTGTGATGGCTTAAAGGCCTTTTTCATGGAAAGGTCTACCAAATCTGCACTCACATGAAGGCTTCCAACTTTGACGTACTTGCTGATGCTAAGAGGATATCACTGCTCTGCTCATGTGTAATTTGGGGTGGATGTCAGTTTGTATTATGGCCTTCCTTTACTGAGAATTGCTTCTTCACACAGAATAGCTGCTAATATAACCCTTGATGGCTATTAGAATGATATAACTAGGCTTCAGAAATTTGAAACCTCTTCATTAATGCTTCTGTCTAGCCATGGAAATACACTCTATAAAGCAAGGTTGGGAAATATTGTCCTTAATGGAAACCAAACAGGAATTTCAAGTACCTTTCTGCAGACCAACCATAAGGCTACACCTCACTTTTATTTCCCCATTCCCTGCAGTCCAGCCTCCCAGTGCTCCCTGCAGCTCTCCATGTTGCACTGTGATCTTGCATGGCCCACAGACCTGTTGTTTCCTGGCCTTCCTGCCTCCTGTCTCCAGAATTCGGCCAGTGCACAGCACGTGTTCAGAGTCCCCAACAGCACACTGCCTGTAGTTTTGCCACTGCACCAGGATCCTTCCACATCCCACAACAAACAGCCCCATATCACCACCACCAAACACACCAACAGTGTTGCACTCCCCCCAGTACTCAGGATTCCCTAAGGACTGCCCACAGCATCTCTCAAATATTGCTCAAGTCCTGCACAGGACACACAGGACTGGTTTGGAATGTCATCTTCACAAATAAAATGGAAAAAAAAAAAAAAAAAAGAGCAGTGTGGCTGTGTAGCATGCTAGCAATAAAAGCTCTGACTGACTCACAAACAAATTTCATCAGCAAATACCTACTGGGATTTGCTTACCCAGATAAGTTCTGCTGTCTTTTTCATGCACATACACAGTGCAGTATTCCAGCCCATTATTTCTTATTTAACTCATTTACCTGCTCCCAGCATATTGTACAGTTTTTTTGCCATTTTCTACCCGTGAATTTCACAGCAGAACAGAGAATCAGTACAGACATATCTGATGCATGAAACTTGTATGTCTTCCAAAATGTCTCATCAAACCTAATCCATAACAATTCCAGACAGCAGAAGGTATCACTAAACCATATCTTAGTTGTTTATAGTATGCACAGATGTTAACAACACCTGGAATTATGTACTCTAATTGTGAGACAATTTCTGATGAACAAACATTGGATACAGTTGATATATTGTCCCTCTAAGCCTACTTATAAGAAAAGTATGGACATCTGTTTGAATAAATCTCACTTTCCTCCTGACCTTTTTTCTATCACAGAATCACAGAATCACAAAATCCCAGGTTGGAAGGGACCTCAGGGATCATCCAGTCCAACCTTTCTAGGACAAGCACAGTCTAAACAAGATGGCCCAGCACCCTGTCCAGACGACTCTTAAAGATGTCCAAAGTGGCCAAGTCAACCACTTCCCTGGGGAGATTATTCCAATGGGTGACTGTTCTCGCTGTGAAAAATTTCCCTCTCGTGTCCAATCGGAATCTCCCCAAGAGCAACTTGTGTCCATTCCCCCTTGTCCTCTCCATGTGACTCTGTGTAAAAAGGGAGTCTCCATCTTCTTTGTAGTTACCCCTTAAGTACTGGTACACGGTGATGAGATCCCCTCTGAGCCTCCTTTTCTTGAGGCTGAATTGCTAGAGAAGTTAAGCTTGTTGGTTTTTAATTTGTCTCTCAAATATGAACTCAGTTTACTAGAGACAGAGGTAAATTTAGTGTTACAGAGATTATGTTTAGCTTTGCAATTCTGTTATTAATTCATTCTTACAACTAATCATGGGGTGACATAATTTTATTTTCTGAAGAAGCTTGATCTCTTATTAGCATATACAGTTACTTTATGAGTTGTTGCCTGAAGCTAAACTGTTGCCTTGGTAGCATAAAATGAAGTACAGATGCCCTCTAGGCCAGAAGAACTAAAACTCTTAATAGTGCTGCATCCTGTATACTTAAGTTTTGCTGTTAAATGTTAATGCATACAGTCCAAAGCAGAGAATAACAAATGTTGTCCTCCACACTCAGGCATTTGATTTTAATATCAACATCTCAAGAAGATTCAAACTGGTAGCAGAAACCTTAACATGAAAAACAGAATATATGAAATAGACATGAAAGATGAGATCAAATACAAACAGGAAATAAAAGTGCAACATACATTCTGGTGCAATTTCTGAGTATTTGTAGTTCAAAGGAGACTAAAACACACAGCTTCTGTACCTGTGGCAAAGGATGGTTTCTGCTAGTGACTTGTGCTGTGAACACTAATTTGTGCTGTGCCATATGCCTGTATGGTGATGTACAGCCCCACCCTTCATTGTCTTCATTAATGCACAGTATTCAAAGACAGTATTTACTGTTATGCTAAATAACATGTCTCATGTATCAGTCTTGACTCTGATCATGGATGCAAAAGTCTTTTCAAAGTGTTCCGCTGCGACCTAATGAGGTCACTCTTTGGCTTGACAGGTTAGGGTGTCTCTGGGATGTTGTCACTTTCCACATTACCAACACATAATGTATTACATACACTGGCCCTTGGTATCAGCGTGAAATTCAAATCAACACATGGCACAGGACAGAAGCCTTCTGTATTTTTGGACACTAGACCTGGATATTTCACAGTGCCATGACACCAAAGAGCTAGACTCTGTGCAGTAGTGACAGAATTTCCTAGTATGTGCCCTATGTACATGGCATTGCAGGTGTTACTGAACTTCAAAGAACAAAACCATACACACATGGACTATCATAGCCATCCTGTGTAAACCAGTTGTGCTCCAGCTATTTTGTTGCTATTTTTTTAATTTCAGTGAATTAAATAGTTGTCTTTATGTATGTTTAGAGAAGTGTATACATTTATGCTTAGCTCACCTTTGCATCCTAGACCAAATACACAGTGACCCAAATACACAAATTTACACAAGATTTTATAGATATCACACTATGATACACAATCCTGAAAGCATTCATTCAAAACGTAAGAAAGATTTTCATTTAATGTACTGGGGGGCAGGGAGGGGGGGCAAGGGGGAGGAGGGGTACAAAATGTGCCTCTTCCATAAGCTAAGTTAAATTGCTTTTCATTGACTCAGGTTAACCTGGGCACTGCTCATTCTAATGCAGCCTTATTAAATTCAGGGAAGGCTGCTACACTGAAATCTGGGGTAAACTAAACAGTGTTCAGATGCCACGCTTCAGATACATATTTCAGATGCTGTCTCTGAAGAATGACATGTAACAGAAACAGTGCGTAACTTGCTCCAGGAACACATCTTTAAAAAGTCTTCTGCTGTCTAATTGCATACACTACGCCATGACTACTGCACATCTGACATTCCTACAAAACCCAGTGCTCTTGGGAAACTCATGGCTCATGGGGTTGTTAATGAGTAAGAGACCCTTCACCTCTTGATCACTGATCTGAATTGTGTTTAATTTGAAAGCAGCAAAGAACTGACAGTGGCTGGTGGTGTTTATGAATTAATTTGATAACTACT
Organism: Phalacrocorax carbo; assembly: GCF_963921805.1. NCBI lineage: Eukaryota > Metazoa > Chordata > Aves > Suliformes > Phalacrocoracidae > Phalacrocorax > Phalacrocorax carbo. The sequence goes on from NC_087516.1 coordinate 55,952,227, forward strand.
CTTGGTTTAGACTGTAGCAGGAAAATGTCCCGATTTGAAAACATTTCCTTACCTTCCTTGCCTCCTTATTCAAGAAATCATCTGTGATGTGTCTGGATCAGCATGGCACAGAAAACTACAGAATCGTACAAGAGACTGCCCAGACAAAATGTTATCAGTCATACAGTGTCATCATGGCCTGCTGAGGTGACCATATAGCTCACTAGGTACACAAAAGGTACAGCATAGGCCTACTGATTCCAGGTCAGATTACAAACTCTTCTTTCTTCCCAGGGATATACTACTATGTGCTGGGAAGAAAAATTCTTCAGGATTTGCTTTAAGGACCGTTCTGGGTGCTTTTGGAGAATGTGAGGGTATTTCCCCCTCATTACCTCATTTGCTTGTAATGAAGGTTTCCTCTAAAACATGTTTTTGGTAGAGCTGGTTATAAAATCCCTTTTCTTACAACTTGGCAGATACACAACCCAGATATGGCACCAACAGTGATCTGTTTCCCTGGCATATGGGACTTTTAAAAGTATTAGGGAAGAAACATCCTGGAGGGGTAAGGAACAGAGCTGGGACTCCTCTTATCTGCCAGACCAAGGCAAAGACTCTGTTCCCTTTCCACTTCCCCTTCTTTTCCCCCTCTTTCCTTTCCATGCTGGACCTGAAAAAATAGTATAAATTACAAAGGAAGAATGGTCTGAATCAGACAAGGTATCACCACATGGTTCCCACTGCACATCATTCTACTATTTGCTCTTCAGGCTGGTTAAAGCACTTTCCTAATGTGTTGAATGAATACCTTCCTATGACATCTACGAAAATGAGCATTATTAGACCATTTATGAAACAGCAGTATCTCCAGGCAAAAGACTGAATTGTCACTGGAAGTACATGGGCTTCTCCATGTATTGGTATGTACCTCTTTCATTCTGAAGACAGGGATTTTCCTAGGCTGCATCTAAAGTGATGTGTGGATATGTGCCATGATGTTCTCAGGTATCCTGTGATCATCCAGACTAGAGACAAGCACAGAGCAGACCAGGATTTCTATCCACTCCATATGCCAGTATTCCCACTTAGTAGAAATCAAGGCACCAAGAAGTGGAGAAACTGATGAATGCTTGAGTCTTACCCAACATGGAAGTGGGATGTGGCTAAGTGCGATACACCAACTATATATATCTAGTCTCCAAAAATGTAGAGCAAGTGATTTTTTGAGTCTTTTTCTGTTAACCTGGTAGAGTTTTAAGTACTGAGAAGGAAGTTCTGATGCCACTGGAGACTATAATGAACCTCCCATTGACTTAAGCAAGGATAGCACATTAATTTGGTAACAGCACAGTTTAGTTTCTCACTCTTCTATAAGTTCTTCCTGGTTCGTCTCTGATCTACAAGGAGGCCACAGTTTACACCACCCACAGCTCTGCAGTCCCCAGATCAAAATATTTTGCGTCTGTTTTCTGACATTATCTTACTGTAGTTAAGTCTAGCAGCTGCCTGCTCAGAGAGACAGAATGGGAATAAGTGTGATAGAATGTAAAACATTGCTAAGTCTAGATGACAACTTTGGTGATATTTACTGCCTTTTCTTAATTACAGGATCAGTAGAGAGGATCATTCCTCACCTAATTTTCCTGCCCCTTCATTTGCCATATGCAATGGGTTACAAAAATCAGGTTTCTAAGTGACTATCTGTGGCACAGCATGAAGACTATTCCACAGGGATCTGAGATTAATATTAATTACTATTTTTAATTAATTTGGTATAGAATGGAGATTGTTGAGATCAAACTCAAGATGCTATAAGCTGGGAAGGGATGACAAATTATTTAAGGATAATATTAAAGTGCATCACAGTGAATGAATGAGAGAACCAGACATAATCAATCAGTGGGGCAAAATATAGATAGTAGCTGACATCCCAATAGGAGGTGGAGCATTCCAGCCTGCTCGATGGCTTTTATTCCTCAGGTACAGTTTGTGTGAAACCAGAGTAAGTCAGGTGTGTTAGGGAGGCTTTCTGGTCATTATCTACTGTCTAAAAATGGTTCTGAATCAGCTAGGTGCTGTGGCTATGTCTGTAAAAGTGTACTGTGTATCTAAACAGGGCATGAATTTCAGCACTAGATCATGACCATTTATATTGTTTAATTGTTAGCATGCTGCCTGGCATGAATTTGGTCCATACCAAATAGTGCTCCCCCAGCCAATGCCACAACACGGCTCAGCAATAGGACAAGGTCCATTTCCTGTAAGTAACAAGGACAGATTATAGCAGGAGAAGACCTTAGTCATATAGTTATATGCTCTGATATGCCTCTGCCAGAGAACAGGCCATGGTGTTATAATGTTTATTAGCATAAAGAGATGCAGCCCATATGTTTGCATTGAGGCATGCCTTTGGAGAAAAACTGCATATGCAACAAATCTAGCCATTTCCACTCTTTTTAAAAGAAAGTTGTTGTTGTTTTGCCTTGGGAAGGAGGGCCAGATATTGCACAGAAAAACTGATAAATGAATGGGCTTTTGTTACTTCGGCTGACACAGATAATAGCCTCACTATATGTGTCATAAGAGCTGTAGAAACTAGCTCTGCAGAAACTAACTAGTGCAATGAAGCATTGTGGATGTTCCTCCCACCAGGAGACATTATCCCAAACACAGATGTCTTTTCATATTTAATAATTTCTTATGAACACATATTTGTAGCTTCAACAATAATGATAGAACTGTCTCTGCTGGATCTTGAAACAATAAATAAATTCTAAAGTCTCGACCAAAAAGACCATATCACTAAGGTGGTTATTCCCAGTCATCACTGGGCATATGTGAAGCACCACAGTGAAAAATGTGGACAATCCCTGGTTTAACTATAAGATGGCCTGAGTCTCGCACCCATTGTGTTATCCCCAGCTGAGGAACAAGCCTCTTGCCTTCCTGCCTCATATCCATAAAGCCAGACTGTTGACCCTCCCGTCCAAGTTGTTGACCTTCAGGTCTTTCTTCAGGCTGGGTTGTTTTGCCTGGTCTCTGGAGAAGAGATGCAGTTTATGATGAGTTTACAAGTTTTTTGAGAGATTCTGGTTGTAAGACATGCATTATTTTGGTGACAGAGTTACTTTTGTAATGCATAGTGTGTCTAGAATATGCAATGGGCAGGGTTTTTACGTTACTTTTTACGCTAGTATGTTTAAAAGGTTTATTTTTCCTGACAAATTTAGCTATGCTTTCAAAAGCGCAAACACTTCTTGATAGGACAGCAGACATACTTGTAAGAAACTCCAAGTTGTTTCCTTCGCCCACTCCCCATTTTAGATCATCTTTCACATGGGAACAGCTTCCCTCCTCCTCACTCACCTCCTCCTCCAAAAAATTTCTGACATCTGTTCCTTTACCTCTCTAGCAGCCATTCTCCCCTCATCATTTGCTTTTTATTTTATGGTACCCACTTGCGCATTTCAACTCTATGCTTTTTGGGGTATGGATCTGTTATGTGTTGCACTTCTAACCCTTTGTAAAGCATCTTAAATGTTATAGACATTTACAGCACAATATAAACGATAATGTAGTTAGACTGGAAAGGCAATTCCCTAGTTAACACCTCCCACATGTGGTGATTAAGTACTAGGCTCAAAAGCATACAGCAAACCCAGTGCAGATACATTTCTAGAAAGAGACTGCAAATTCCTAACTCCAGATGGTCTGCAGTTGGTGAATAATTACATGGATTGTTTGGTGCTTCACTAATCAATCATGACAGCAACAAGGAGAAAAAGCATGTCTGGGTAAAGGAAAATGTCCTTTGGATAAACCCCAAGTTATCATTTTGTGCATTTGATCTACTCACCAAACATCTTTTTTTCCCTTTTCTCGTCTTATGCTGTTCTTAATTGTTTAAGAATAAATCCAGAAAAAGCAGTTGTTTTTTTTCTTTCTGTAAAATACACAAAAGGGGAGGCTGAACAGCGTCAGCATAACTGCAAAGCAGCATTGTATTTCACAGACTGCAAAAATTATAAATGGAATAGGAAGGGTCAGAGAACTAATATCCTGCATTAGGTTCTGGAGACCATAAAGCCTTCTCCCAAAACCTGCAATGTAAAATGTAGAAGACAAGGATTGGAAGGGAGAATGCCAATCTCCAGATTTCTTCCTTGCACATTAAAACACAGTTTGTATTAAAGAAGAAACAACAGTAATGATCTAAATCAGACCATAAATCTGACCCCATATTCATTGCTTAAGTGAAACATATAGAACAAACTCCAACATCATCTTGATTATATATGACCAGTTTAATGTGATCGCTCTGTGCATCAGAAGGAGGGATATACTACAATTAAATACATAAAAGATAGAAAGGGTGGATGGAGATACTGCAGGAGTCAGAATTAGGATAGGCTGTTTGTGTGTTTTATTTCTGGGGCAGCGAGAAAGGGAAAAAAGTACCAAAAAGTCCAGTTATTCTATCGAATCTATTGTTCTGAGGGCAGATACCTTTGTGGTTCCTTCAACTTACATATAGTATTTTGCAACCTAGTGTTTGCAAATTGTCCAGGAACCTGTTAGATAACGTACATTTTCTTCTAAAGTAATAGATCTTGAAGAAAAGAGCTGCATGGCAGTAGACACAATAAAATATAATGGGCATGATAAACTGTTTGGCTGTTTTACAAAGTTTGGACATAAGAGCAGCAGAGAGCAGAGGAACAATGAGCTGTATTTCAATCTATCTGGATTTTCCATCCAATAAGCAAAACTAGTTTTCACTTACTGAAGTCATGACTCAGAAGAACACAAGCGGGCAATATAGAAAGTCTGTGAAAACAGTGAGGTAAAATGTACAGAATAACTGGATTTCAAAGATCTAAAATTACAGAAGATTTATCCATATTAAGGCTGACTACCGTTTGTCTCTCAGTACTACTTCATTACAGTCATGCAGCACACAACTAAACTGTTCTTAGGGAAGACAGTTGCCAAAAGGTGGATACTGCACACTAATGACATTATTCCTTCCTTCTAGTACCAGCCTAAGTAATCTGGAATGAGTTCCACATAAATAAGGTGCAGATACTGCTGGTGGCAGTGCTTTTGCTGATGTTTTAGAAGATATGCCTGGAACACAGGTATTGATACATGTACAATGGCAAGAAAATTAGGTGAAGAATAAGCTTTTATCTGCTTTTCTTTTCTTCATTACCTTGGACATAAAACATGTTGAAAAAAGTCTTAAATAGGACAGTCACTAACCTTTTATTGTTCCAAATGACCGAAGTTGCAATAAGTTGCTTTTCTTACATTCATTTGCTTACAGACCACTATATGGTCTATTTCACTATGTGTCTTGCTCAAAGAAGACGCATCTGTAAACAGCAGTTCTTAAGGTGGCATTTAAAGTAAGCCACTGAGGGGCTCACAAGAAATGCAAGAGAATTCGGGACTGATCAACTCTGAGTAAACATTAAAAGAAAAAGCAATGAATTTGGCTGGGAACATTTCTGACAGAATTTTTAGAAGCCTTCTTGAGAGAATGCATTGTTGAAAAGCAGAGTACTGTACAGTACACCCCACCTTTCCATATCATTCTAGTTGTTCCCATCTGGTACAATGCACGGTCATTCCCTCCTTTGTAAATCTCTCATTCTTTCTTCTTTATGTCTTAAGCAACAAGATACCTAAGTTGCTCCTGCTGATTGCTTACAGGAGACAACTTCTATCTTTCAATATTTCTAACAAGCATTTTTTATTCTTTTCTATCTACAGTATGCATAAAGCCTACACATCTCAGCTGTCCTTCTGTGCTGAGGCTGTTTCCTACAATATGCTTCTACAAGCCAGTATTGAAAAAAAATAAAACTTTTCACCTGTTGAACCTCTGCACTTCTCTAAATGTTTCTAGGGTTTCTTATGCTTGTCTCTGAGAAGTTACAGCTGAAATGGAATTCTGCCTCCACTTCTGTTTGTATATCTTGTGGTTGGATATAAAGGTTTCCAGACAACTGAATTTATCTATTGCTTCTGCAGTTGATCACTAGGTAATGTTTGCTTGCATCCTATCTGTGGTAACTGAGTCAGTGTACAGGCATTTCATTCCCTCCCACATTAAGGTCCTTAATGTGGTTTTTGACTCGTGGTTTTCACCAACTCCAGCATTTGTTGCCTATTATCTAGGACTGCAGCTTGCCTTGTTATCTCATCGGCACATCTGACTTGTTCTCGGAGGCGTGGGGGGGTGGGACATGCCATTCCTTTTTAGTCTGCAAATCCTTTCAGAGCTGCTCTCAAAGCAAATTCTCTGTACAGGTTGAAAAACTCTGGGCAGCATATGTTCCTGGTTTACACAATGTCTAATGAAAAAACCCAGTATTCATGGTTGCTTGCTGCTGTTCACAGATGTTCAGAGCCCAATACTGACTTCTCAGAATGTCTTTATTGGTAGCTTGCACTTGGCGGTTTTATTCTATAGCCTGTTTGGGTTAACTGACTACTCCACCATTCCAATACCTCCAACCTCTTCTGGATAGACATCTCGTTCATTTTTCTGCCTCTGGACAAGAAGCAATGGGCTGCTGAATATCTATTGATGCTGTAAAAGCCAACAATTGTTCTTCCAACTCAGGGTGTTCTTTCCTTGCTGCACGTTCATCCTTCAGCATCACTTGGCACTTAGTCATGATGCCACAGCCATATGTACAAATATCTTGGACATTCAATTTAGGTGTTAAAAGAAGAATGAATGAACGTGAAAGCAACAAAGTTCAACCAGACACCTCTTTCATTCATTAAAGCAAGACGAGTAGTCATTTCCCATTACTTCTTTTGGAGAGCTTATACATCTGACAGCCAAACTTTCACAGTTAGGTCACCAGCTGCAAGGGCGATAGCTTTGCTTAATTTCTAATGAATGTCTCTTCAAGCTGTTGATAGAACTCATCAACTGCATCTTCGTCATCTGCTATCGTAGGAGTATTATCTGTATGATCGACATATTGACTGGATTTGCTAGAAAAAGAACTGTAATGATTTTATTGCTGATTGGATTACATCCAAGCATATACTTTGATCTCCTCTTGGATATGACAAACACAATGCAAGTTTCTTCTCATTTTTCTGAGCTTAAGCAGCACCCTGAGTAGCTGTTCATCATCCTAGAATGACACCTATTATTCCACTGAAGTGCTAAGTCTATATTTATCTGCTTCAGATTTTTCCAATTCTTCTGTCACAATAATGCACTTTTCCCCACGCATTTCATGTTCCTACATTAAGGCTTGGTCTGCAGAAGATTGGTGGTATAACCATCAGAGATTATCTTCCTAGAGGCTTCGTAGAGCCACAAATACTCTATATGACCAATGACTATATGTGACCAAATGCTCTATATGAACCTCTTATGAGCTGTAGTGTCTTGCATTCCATCATGGGAGAAAGCTAAGAGGATGGATCTGCTGGCCATTGCTTTGCCATGCTCTTTTTCTAACCCAGCACCCTCTCCAATTGTCATCCACCCAGTCATGCACAACTTCTGAAGTTTTTCAATTTACATGTACCATGGTCAGAATTTGGAGTTTGCATACTCTACTGATCCTACAAGTAATGAACTCCTCATCTGACAAGAGTCAGGTGACTTGGTGAATATTTGATAGACAAAGAAGAGTCATGAAAGTGTAAGTACACAAGAGATGAAAACATGGGCTTAGGAGCTGATGGAGTGGGTCACAGAAGTTGGAGGAAGTACAAAGCATTTGAAAAACAAAGGGAGAGTTTGAATATTTAAGAAGTTACTTTAAAGAATTCATGTAGTAAGTGTTGCTTAGCTGTAAGCGGGAGTTGGGTGAGCACTGTGAACCTCCAAAATGTAGCAGATCTGTTTGACACACCTATGGCCAATCTTCTTTTGCATCTCATAATATTTTATATTTATATTTAATCTGGAAACCCAGCAAATGTCAAAGTACTTTAAATCAGAATCATATTAAAACTGAAGCTATGAGTCAAGTTCTTTTTTAAACTGATTCCATGCTTGTTTGAGCATGTTTCTCTTTTGAAGGTACTCCTTTGCTACAGAGCAGGAAATGGCAGCTTACAGAAAAATGAAAAACACCAAAACAACTACATATTCTTTCTTGAACACTTACATAATATTTATAAGTATTTTTCTCAGCTGAAATAAATTTTACTTGTAGGGACAAACCCTCCACTCATGTTCCACTAAATCATTTTGCTTTTCTGGGGTGCAAAGTAGAATTTGGGAAATTTCTGTATTTTCTTCATAATTTTTCATTATATTCCTCAGTGGCTTTCCTAGCTTCATCATCAGGACTTCTCTTTTTTTACTTAACTTTTTTCTTCCTTCAAATATCTGCAGATACGACCTTGCAGAAAAAGCCATGGTGGTGTTGATACTTTCAGTCCTGTCTGTAATTTCTTCCATCAATCCTTCTTCAGAAGAAAAAGAGTCAAATGAATGGCAGGGTCAAAGGCTGCCTTTTATTGATCATTATGAGATGTCATTAGGACAGATTGTCTCCTTTTCCTCTGTTTATCTGAACACATTAGAATTTCTCTCTTTAGGATTTGTTGACTCTAAGCTGTGATGCAGGTATTTTAGGAAACCATACATATCACCAGAAAAAGACTCTTCTGACTGAGTCCACCCACTGGTCTAACTCTCTGTCACACATCTCAGGTTCAGCAGCTGCCTAGAGTCTCTCCATATGATCATAGAAACCTTTAGATGATGACAAAACAACTTTCTCTTTGCCTATTGCTATTGCAGCTCATAACTAGTATATTCAGGTGCACCAGTAAAGAAAGGTCTTTGCCTACCTTTACCCATGCATATGTATTATTCCTGACTCCAGCTGCACAGACCCTATGAGGGATATAAGCAACATTATGCTGGCCTTTTGACTAAAAGTCGCCTTCTGCCCGGAAGAAATGCAAGCACTAGGAAAGTAAGCAACAACACAGTATCTTGATATAATAAGATAAAGTAAATAATAAATATTATTTTAATAATATTTATTTAAATATATGCAAATTATTATAATAAAATAAGGTAAATAAGCACACTCAAGCTTTTCAAGCCTCTCCTAAGAAAGCAAGGATGATTTAGCTGAAACAGTAGCAGGAGTTGGTACAGAAGGTGTGGTTCTGTGTTTTGCCACATGGTTCTCATGTAACTTTGAGCAGTGATGGAATAACACAGCCTAAGCTAGGAAAGAGCTCATGAGGTTATTGAGTCCATCTATCCACCCTGAGGCAGGATCAGTTGTATCTCTGCCAAGGTTTGTGCAAATGCTCTTAAAAAACATCCAGTGACTGGGGCTCTAGGACCTCTAGGCAGTCTATTTCTGTGATTAATTCATCCTTATCTTTAGGAAGATTTTTTTCTCCTGATGTCTAGTTTAAACGTCCTTTACTACAATTTAAACCCATTACTTTTGTCCTATCCACCATGGTTTCGGCAATATTTTCCTTCTTTTGCAGCAAGTTATTAAGCATTTGAAGAATGTTGCAGAGTCTCCACTCTTCTCACCTCAAGCCTAAGCAGTATGTAAACAGTTTAGATGTGTAAACCCATGCTTCAGAAATTACTTAGCTGGGCGGTATACCGCACATATCCCTTTGCCAAAGGGAGTGTTCAGGCCTACAAAGCCGTTGTTAATATCACACATTGTACGTCTAGGAACAGGACTGTTGAAATTGCCAAGATCCACCAACAATCTTTTCAGTAGTCTTTTCATTAACAGCTTCAGCTAGAACACAATGTTTTAGTATTTAAAAGTCAGCCAACTCCGGCATTTACCACTGATACGCAACAGGGACAAATGGCCAAGTGCCAAAAGGACTATTTAAATGTGAGATTATGGTCATAAGATTTACCTAAGCAAGAAAGTTCCAGAAAAAACATCCAGAGTCTCCTAACTACCAGTTCATGGAAGCCCTTCAGGAAATCTGCATATTGAAGTATTTTAAGAAACATGAAGAGCTTGTGGGGGTAGCAAGTCCAGAACAAGGCTTCCCTGTATTCAAGTGGGCTAAGGAATAAGAAAACTGAAACATGCTAACTGCTTTCTAAATATTAACAAAAGAGACTTATTCTAATGGATTTTCCAATCAACAGTCTTGAAGTTCTTACCCAGAATTTACATGTACCCAGACTCCAGATTTCAATGCGATCTCTACAGAAGGAATAAGAATTTTAATGTACAACTTATGCTTGCACACATGAAACATGCCTCATGTCAGGTATGTTAAGAGGAAAGTATGGTCCAATGTAAAACAGTAAAAAGAGACGCTGATAACCAGAAGGCTGCCTGATAACTCAGCAGAGTTGTGTTCCTCTGTACTTCCTATGAGTAAGGATCCTTCACCTCTCAACCAGCAGGGACAACTGTTCTTTCAAGAAGAGAATTCTGAATAATAATAAATGTTTTCAAGTAAAAGTGAAGGGAGGAGTGCAAGAGGGAAATGATTCATTACCATAACTGAAGTAGAAGAATAACCCATTCATAATATGCAAGGTCATCTGTTGTTCTATGTCATTGTGCTAATGAATCACCGTTTGTTTATACACTGGGAGTAGTACCTTACCAGTACAGAGAGGAAACAGAGACTGTTTGCAACAGGGATTATGCCAGTAATTATAGTGAAAACTTCTAGTTCCAAAACACCTGGCTGAAGAAAGGGCTGTATTCATACCTAAACCTGCAGAGACTTCCCACTTCTTTGGGCTCCGTGAGTTTTAAACATATTTGTCTTAGTGCCAGATCTGTGGCCATCTGATTTGAAGCAGAATTTGTCAGTGCAGACACTGATGTATTAAGAACTGCCAAAAGTACAAACTAGGGAGCACAATGTTTGTGCTTCTTCTACAGCTAGAGTACTCATTAGTGGTTTAGAGGAGAAAAGAAACGGAAAGGCTCTGCTCAGTGACAAGGAATAACTTTACTGGAAATATGACTAATTTATGCTTTAATTTTCCATCTGAAGGTCTTAAGAAATAAGTTACCTCACCTGTGAGCCATTTATTCCAATAACTCTTAATCTGGGTATTTAGAAATTTTTCAGTATGTTCAAATTTTGCCAAAAAATCTGAACAGAGAGAATCTCTTAGTTGAAATTCCCAAGACGTGATCTCTTGACTTGACTAGACTAATTTGAGGGCTGCTGTCTGAAGAGGACTGTTTTCTGAGTTGGTTTGTGGATAGGAAAATTTAAAGGTCATATGAAATCCTATGATTTGACTAAACAAGTGCTGAATTCCGGTTCAAGCCTAAGTGACAAAAGAAAAATCAATGAAGTTCAGGAATATTTTTCTGACAAAACCTATTTTTCTTCTCCAGCATGGTAGATTTCTCAAGATTTTTTAGGTGTGGGGTGGTTTTTTTCCCTTGAGTCACATGATTTAAGAATTTCTCAGGGCCAAATTCCGAGGTCTGAACGCAGTTCTCTGAGCTGAGCACATTCTTGAATACAACTGTGGGACTGGGGATGCAACCTGTATCCCAACTGGATGAGCTGGTTGCAGTCAGTATTCAGTTATAATCATCACAGGTCAGATTTTGTCAGCCTTCCTCAACTCAGAACTCTTGCATTAAATGCCCAGCTGGGTTGGAACTACATAGATAAATGTGGCAGAATTTCAACCTTTGCTTTATGAACCCATTTTCAATTGTGGTCAGTGTATTTGGGAAACCCTTGCCTAAAAGGATACAATTGCATCCTTTAGGATCTTGACATTTTTGAGATTCCCAGATCCTTGCAGCATTTAAAGACCAAAAAAAAAAGAGTATGATTTAAATACATTTTTTAATATTTGGAAGGAAAAGCCTTCTTTTCCTTCTTTACTACCCTGATACATAGAGCACAAAGTAATCCCACCCCCAGACATAAACAGTAGTACTCCTCCAAATGTTGGAAAGATTAATAATTACACATTTACAGGAGAATGACAACCAATGGCATTGCAAAATGCCTTTTTTCCCCCACTCTGTCACAGAGTGGGTTCTCATCCTAACCTTATGTGAATGACTATAAACAGAACCCGCAAAAACAGGAGACTGGATTTGTTCAAGAACTTTCATGTACTTCTCCTTAGTTACTGTTTAAATACCATGTGATGGATGAGGAGTATGTGCAGAGTGCAGCTTGTATTTTTAACAATTGTTCTGAAACCTGCAGGGGGTCACTTACATGCTTCATGCAGCACAAGCACAGGCCTCCCACTGTATTTCACTTCCTGATGTGCAAAAGTAATGCAAGATTCAACAATATATTCCTTCAGACCTCTACTGGTTTTCAGAGAAAAAAAAAAAACTAGGAAACAACTTCTGTACAGATTCTCACACCCTGGTGGAAACTGAGCCACACAGGTGGTACTGCAATACTTCAACTTTCAATGCCAGATCTATGAGCAATGGGCAAATAACTACCCTAGAAGGAACCGAGTAGAGACAGGAATGAAACAGATACTTCATTTGCTACTCTGCAGAGCAATGTACCTCTGGAAAGAGCCTGGCACTTCTCATCTGTCTGTACCTGATGAACGCTCCACAGCCCTTCAGGCCTGCTAGTCGTTACAAGGGATCAAGCTTATGTTATTGCCCAGCTTTCCATGTGAGCTGTAAGCCCTAGATTTGCTCCATTACTCCTTCCTCTAAATCTCTGGGAAATTAGAAGGGAGAGAACTCCCAGGCTCCTGGTGATCAAGTCAAACATCTTGTTATAGGAAAAAGCATGGAAGATATTGTACCCAATGAAAGACACAAAAAAGCCAGCCAGCAACAACCAAAAATGGTACCCAGGATTGATAACCAGGGAAAGTTTTAAATATATCAGTACATCCATAAAGCTATAGTTCTTGTTATTAATTAAAAAAGTAAAGTGTATGATTTAGGGAATGGAGGGAATAGAGATAATGAGGAAGCTAAAACAGAAAAAAACCCCAACATTTTAATGTTACCTTCAGGGGAGAAACAAAACAGAATTTTTAATAGTTCCACAGTAGGCAAAGAGTTAAATTACTACTACTAGACCCTTTCTCTAGCTGTAAATTTGTTCAAAGAGAATAAAAACATCTTCATTTTTTTTTCCCCTAAAATTGTCAGGGAAGTTATTATGTATGCACTTTGCAAATAAATAGAGGACAAATACTTGTGCTTGTTGCTTAAGGTTTTGATGCTTAAATGTATTAACTACTTCATAATTTTATAAACTTACTTATAGAATTTCATCTAAGTTTAAACACCTGCTTTACTTTGTTATATCAGTGGACTAATAACTTCTATAAATAGCTCAAAGAAGCTTTGCCTCCCTTTCATTTGTTTGTTTGTTTCCCTGTTAGACTATCTATCCTATAAGATGATTGCAAAAATCTATTCAGAATGTAAAGGAAGAAATCCAATATAATATCTTCATCTTCTGATTCATGGAAAGATGGGGAAGAAAATAGAAAAGACAGTATAACACAAATGACCTTATCTAGATAAAAACTATCTGAGCTGCTGATAAAGATTTGGAACAACCTAGCTAAATTCTATGGGCTTGATATGTCAGCTCTGCACAATACCATTAGAAAATTTAAGAGGAAGAACAGGTTATGCTCAAACATTAGTACTGTACAAGGCAGAAGGATTCTTCCCCACTTTGCAGAAATTCCAAGGGACTATTCAAAACTGATTTAGTCTTCTGCTTCTTTCCAGGAGTTACTTAATCATAAATATACTAAGTTCTATCATCAGCATGGCTTGGGCTAGCCACAAAAAATAAGCCCTAATTGATGCTTGAACGCTGAAGATATCGCTGGCTCTTGTAACTGTAGTTGAACCTTATCTTTTCACATTAGCTAGACATTAAAGTGCATGTGGTACACACACTCAAGCAGTTCATTAAATGTCAATCAAATAAGGTATCAAAAAAGGTAAAGAAGAATGAGAAAAATATGGGGACTGTCTTCCCCCTACTCTCTAAATCCACCCATAAGCTGGTTGAGAAGACTCTATTTCTTTTGGGGTAGAACAATTCCATAATCTTCCGGTCAGGCCAATACAAAAGTTACAGAATTAAGCCTATACTAATAAATTGAGCAGTGCCAGAGTATGTTTTCAAGCTTGGCACTCTCTAATCTCTCCAGCAGAATTACTAAAACTGTCCCTGGCATGGATTCATCCTGTACAAGCTTGTGCTCTTCTAAGCATTTCCAGGGATGTTTAAGGTTTTAACACAACCCCAAAGCCACCTCCAGTAGCAATTTAGACAGAATGCTGAATATAGATATAGGCTATACAGGGCATACACACCAGTATGCACCTTATGGTTCTCTTCAGACTACAGACACAAACAGCTAGCAAAGCATTTAGAAAGATTATGGCATCAGCACAAACATAAAATGGCCATCCCATAATATACTGGGCCACAGACACCTAAGTATTAATTATAGACATGATAATTTCTCTTGACCATTCTTGCAGAACACCATAGGCATACATAATATCCATTCCAGGCAATGCTGTTCCACCTTTCCTTGACATGTGCGATGTAAGGCAGTTATTAGGATATGTATGCAAGTTTCCTAAAGGGCTGTGCCAGAGTTCAGTGAATGAAACTCTACCATTAAGTGTCTTAGAGTAACACACATCTGAAAGTCACTGAACTGCAAGCTAATAATGCTTAGTAGGCCAGTGAAGCATAAATACACACATTGTTAAAATTAGTTTCTTTTAAATGGAGCAAATAAATCTGCAGTTCTTATAAAGAACTCACCTGATTTGGTGAAAAAGGTGTGTTCAAATGTAACTTGATTGAAAGGGTTTATCTTGAATTTCAGTGTATTACAGAGTACTTCTATTAAAGAGCTGAACTCCTCATTTTTTCCCCCTACTTGGGACATTATTAGGTTCCTTGATATGATATTACTTGCATTTAACCTGAAAAGAGATGGATTCAGTCGCGCATACATTACTAACTCTGTTAAAACATCAACAGCAGAAAGAAAATCTACCATGTAGATTTTAACTAGACTACACAACTAATGAAGGCTGTGCTGTGAGATTCAGAGCCCTAAAATGTTGATAATCATGACAAGTGTATGACGAACAAAAACCAGTAAGTGCAAAGGATGACACTCAATGTGTACTTAATTGAAAGGGACAAAAAAGTATATACACAATACCCTTTATCACAATTTAGTCTATACTCTAAAGGTTTTCAGAGACACAGCTGTCTATTCCAAGCAAATCAAGTGGCATTTAAGCAACCTGAACTTTATACAATCAGAACCCTGAACATTCCACAAATTAACAGATGTTAATTTTACCAGGTATTTTACTCCTTAGTACAGACTCACACTTTGGAATTAGACCTCTGTCTTGACAAAACCTTTGATTTGCTATGACACAAGGGAGACTATGAGAAGGGGTTAACTGTACCCTGTTGTGGTAAAGATTCAGAGGACAGCTCTGACTTCACTGACTGATGGAATACAGTTGATACCACTGGGGACTAGTGAACTCAATCCCAGCATTTCTTTCCACCCTGCTGTCTTCTTGATTATGCAGAGCAGAAAATGTTTCTCAAAGGAAGGAGAGCAGAGTGCATTTCTCATAGAGGTCCAGTATTTCCCATGTACTTCTGTTTTATATGCACGAGGTGGAAAGAGGTTCAGAAACTATCATCTGCAGAGAGTGATAAACTATCTTTGAAAACAAAGACCTTGCCACTTCTCATTCTAACAATAGGTCAAGGAGTGGAAAGGCCATCAACACTTACAAACAGCCAGTTTTCCCTGGCAGCTCTGCAAATACAATTTGTTGCTGCTAACTCTAAAACAAACAAACAAACAGACTACCTCAAAAAAGTATTTTGGAGTAGGAGGGCACAGAAAAAGGTATTATCCAAAATAAGTGACAAACAATTCTGTGTTCATCTATTTGGCTGATTTAGTCAAGTTTCCCAATCACTAGAGTGAGGTTTGAGGATCAATATAAAGATATCTTTTGCCATGTTAGGTGCTTTAGGATATCGATTTCCCCCCAGCCTGTAGCTGTCATTCCAGAAGGGAATAGAGCCCTTGTAGGGTTTGTGACATAACTGTCATCCATCCAAATGTGTAAAATGGCACTAGATGCCTTGATTTAGGTATCTACAGACAGATGAACACCTAAACTTTGAGGTATTTGAAATTATTTTCTGTGGAGGCAAACTGGACTTGTTACAATTCAGATCAAATTAGGTGCACCACACAGGCACTCTTACGTTTTTCAGTGATGATTAGGTGGTTGAACTAGAACATTTTCCCCAATAATTCTTCCTTTTCCTCTCTCTTCATTACAGATCATTATTACAAGAAGATTGTTACAAAGGCCAAATATTTGCCCTGAAGGCATTACAGAAGGTTGTCCGATCTTTTGCAGAAAAAACCTGATACACACACACCCCTCACTTCACTCCACCAATGAGTTTTGTCCTTCTTCGTGTCATGGCTAGAGGCAGCTTGGGACACCCTGGACACAGAGTCAGGTTTTGTTTTGGTTTTGTTATTTTTTGGAAAAGATCAACGGTAAGATCTAGATTTCATTGTCTTCAGGTACACTGGAGACCAGAATCCCAAATCAACATGCCAGACAATTTGCTCGAGGATACATTATCCATCTTCAGGATGTGGCATGAGCTACTGATGTTTCATAGTTTAATTGCTATGATAGGATAATCATATAACTAGAAATCAATGCCCCAGCCTAGGAATTAAATATATACTGATCAGAACTGCGTTTGAAAGAACTAGCTTAACAAATCAAAGATATTTTTAGTTGTGATTACTAATAGGCCCCTATCAACTCTGTGTATTCAGAGTTACAACCTTTGAAAACGCAGCCCCCCACCTGACTGGTCAAGCAGCACAACAGACCTACAATCTGTTTGCAACAGCCTGTCCTCAGTCAATTTACAGTTACAAAGTGTGTAGTTCATCTCATTAAACAGTTTAATCTAGGACTACACCAAATCTTTAAAGTCAGATAATTCTGCCTGGGCTACTAAATCTGTAGCCTAGATGAATAAAACTAAGAGTTGGTAATAATACAACCCTTATTTAAATAATCCCAAATTCTCTGTCTCTTTGGCTGAATAGGTTTTCAATATTTCAGTGTACAATCACGTATGTCCCAAATACTTAACTCAAAACACAACTGCTTTAGGATATCTATCTCCTAGATTGTATCACAGTGCTACTGTAAGAGAGTTCTCCTTAATTACAATAAACTACTAAGTAACAAACTACACTGCTACAGAAGAAAACAATGCATTAGGACTTGCTTTTCCTTCCCCTTAAACTCTGATCATGGTTCTTCAGAGGCAACAATGGGCCCTTTTGAGCACCAAGCCCTGTGCTTGCTGAGGTTTAAAGGAAATGGAAGATCAGTCCTCCTGGATCACACTCTTTGGCTCAGGCAGTCAGCTTGCACCAACCTGAGCTGAGCTGGAATCACTGCTTCTAACAGGACTTTTGGTTTTGCCTCCTGAACTCCCACAGCTGCTAACGCCAACAGGACCCGGACCGGAGATGACTAGGCTAGATATCCGTTTCATACCCGTGATATCACTTGGTTACATGCTGTAAAACACACAAGCAAGAAAACAAGCCAAAATCTTTTTCTGGAGGCACAGTTGCTGGGGAAACCATTTTCTTTCTCTATTCAGTACTTCAAAAACCCTTTCGCTCCAATAAAACAAACAAAAAAAATTGGTCAATTTGCCTAGGAGTATGCATAGCATTAATGCTATTTTTTTTTGTCTTGCACCTCCAAGGAAACTGTGTTTCCTTTACAGGTTGATATGCCTATTTCTATCTGTCATTGCATCCCCACACTTATTTTTGAACACAGACATAAAACAAATATATACAATCTAATGCCATGTGCCCACACATTCATACTAGTTTGCTTCAGAAAGAGTAAGCTGTGGTTTCTTTTAGCCATTACAACAGAAAAGCCTGTGTACCTGTAAGAACTGGTAAAGTGAGTGAGGAAGAAGCAGCAGAAAGAACCTGACAGATGAAAATGGAAATGGCCTCCCTAAGAAACCTCTCACAGCCTGATTGCCCCTGTCTTAAGGGTCTGCTTTTTAATGTTGGTCTCAGTGACTCTGGGGATATTATCATTTAAGAAACACTAACATTTTCTCTAGCCTCAGCCAGTCTCAATTGCTTTAAATTACAGTGAACAAAATAGGTCAGGTTCAAGCCTGCAAGAAACTGTCACACCTTTGAAAATTTTTCAGAGGTCCACATGCTTATGTCTGTAAAGCTGTTGGGGCTGACTGAATGCTCTGCAAGATCACGGCTCTGCTTTGCACCTCCTGACTTCATGAGCTTAACTGTATCTTCATAGAAATCTAAATTTTATCTTCATATTTTAATAGAATTGGGGCATTTATTTGAAATTATTTCTTACTCTCTAACACTGCATTAGATTCTTGAAAATCTTCCTAATATTGCAGATTTTGAGTGAACAGCAAACATCACAACCTCATAGTAGGATGTACTTACAAACTTATAGTAGTGAATGAAGACTTTTATAAACTTACTTAAGAATTCTTGTCCTGATTTTGCAAACTGCAGTTATTGCCACGCTTAAATGCACATTAATTTCTCCGTTAGGTTTAACACCAATACTTCTTTGTAATTGTAAACAGTTGGGTTATCATTTCATGCCCTCCCCTGAACTTATCTTTTGGAAATTATTTTGGAAAATGAAGCACAACAAAACCTCATTCCAAATACAGATATCAAGAACAAGAGGAGTGCAAGATGAAATAATTTGATTTACAGTAAAAACAGACTGGAGTTACCCACTACTTGTTTTAACTACAAATCATTATACAGAACAACCATCAGTTATGCAACTTGAGACAAAGCCCATTTTTCCTGATATATAAACCAGACATAAACGACCAAAATGTATGATGAGTTTGTTAATTAAAACAGTGGCAGAATTCCAGTAGGACTACGTTTTGAAGTTTATTATAATCCAAGTTGTTTTGAGCCTAATAATGAATAGTAAATTACCATATATTTTTACCAGTCTGCAGAAAGGATGCTTTTTAATTTTTCCCTTTTAATAACAGGACATGAAAAAGTTCTTCCTAGTTCAATTTAGTCTTCCTTACTTCATTTCTTTCCTCTCTTTTTGTGAAACATTAACCAAGACATATGAAGTTATTTACAAGGAACTGTTCCTTTCTGTTCCTTCCAGGGTGAAATTGTGCATTGCATGCTAGTGTCTCTGACATTATGCAAGAGTTTGTATGTAGGATTACTACAGTGCATGGAAAGAACACAGCAACAAGACTTAATGGCCTGCCTGTTACCTAGCTGTCTCTTTACATGTTGTGTACTGCAGTGAGGGCTCAGTGCCTTCAGCCATTCTGCAGCTGCCCAGCTGTGCAAAAAACAAAGCATAGTTGGTGTGTTTGGAGCAAATTAATACTGCAAATCTCATTTTGCAGAACAGAGCAAGGAGACAAGGGAACCAAGGCCTAGCTGGGCTGCAGTTTTAATTACCTTCACAAACCCAGAATTATAACCACTTAACTCTGACCAAAGAATTATCCTGAACAACTAACTGTAATGAACATGATCACCCTCCTGTAGTCTGGACCCTTCATAATGTTTCTGTTTATCTCAGAGGCTGTTCTTTGTATAAATACTTGGGAAATGGTAGGAACACCTTCATGCGAGCCAGGAAGAGTACAGACTCCCATTCCACATCTCCCTGAGGCAAGGGGAGGTCCTCTCTTATACTTCATCTAGTAGGAAAATGGCACCTCTCCACAACCTTCTATACAATGCACCTCCCTCTCTGCATCATCACCTCCTCAACATAGCTTGACACAAAACTCTTTGCCAGGGCCTGGGTTACTGAGAGGAAAAACCACTAAAGCCTTCCAAAAACTTGAGCTAATGAAAACTTCTCATTTCTTGCTCTCAAGTATTTCCAGCATGAGCCCAAGGAGAAGATCCCATAGTCAATCCCACCCCAGCCAAACAAGAGATAAGAACAGGCTGCCAGCACAAACCAACACTTAGATATTCAGGCTTACAAACCCTTTCCTCACATGCAGGAGGCCACAGCATTACTAGCTGGCGATATTCCCACTTAGTGCTCCCAGATTCATAAGGCGGTTGAGCACATCCAGGAAGGCATCCTTTTTACTTAAAGGCTTCTTTTTCTTGCTAGCTCATGCTGCTGTCTGTTGCATAAGCTGTGAGCAGTTTTACAATTTATACATCAACCTGAGGTGTTGTTGGATCTTTGGTTTTATTTCTTCATTAGAAAACCGGTTTATACCACTTCAGAAACTCTGTTTAGTCCTTACCTTCTCATTTGTTCTCTGGAGGAAAGTATCTGCTCCCTGCTATTTATTTGGCCTGCAAGGTGAGCATGCTCCACAGACTACCCCTTGCAGGCTAACACACCTTCAGTATTTTGTCTAAAAGCCGCATAACACCCCTGTCTTACCTTGTTTTGGTTTTCTCTCCCTATCTCAGGCTCCTCTAAGTGTTTTCTTAATCCTTTTAAGTACTCTTGCTAAATTACTTGTGCTAATCAAGTGATCTAATTGCTGACAGAGAATGAGGTGGTCCCCAGGCTAGCTTACCAAATGCTGATCTTGCACATATACAAAAGCTTCTAACTGGGAGCCAAGACGTCTACTGACAGGTGGTAACTCCTCCAGGATCTGCTCTCCTGTGACCTGCTGAGTTGTTTTCTTGGCTTATTCATTTATTTCCTAAAGAAAGAAATAGGATCCTTTATAACTTTTGCTTATTAAGCCTGGCTCGTGCTCTCTGTGGCTTTGGCCAGGAACCATTAGGTTGGAAGATTTATATGAAGTGAAAAGGTTGTGATTCTAGTAAGAAATCCACATGACGCATCAGCTGTGATTTATTGGTCCCTACAATGGCCTAAAATTATGTTGAATGGTTATATTCTCTCAGTCAGTGCTTAGCATTTGAAAACAACACTTTTTCAGGTGGTGCAAGAATGCCTTCACATCAGTGAGTGCAGTGGGGAAAATGATTTTCAATAATGACTATTAATTTCTGTAAAACATGCACTTTAAGGCTATTATGATGAATCCTGACAATGTATTGTCTGCTGGATACTTTGGCTCACATTTTTAGGCTTTTATTGACATTACTGCAAGTCCACTGCTTAAATTAATACACTCCTAGGCCACATCATTCCTAAAATTAAGCTGTCAAAATTAGCTTATATTCCTTTAGAACTGCCTGGATACTTACTGTCACTATTGCCATGCCCAAGTGTTTTCCAGGCAGTATACAATGTCTCTTTCAGGATGGAAGGCAAGGGTAGACATCACAGAAAGACAAAGGAGAAAAAGGGTTATATATCAAACAGAAGAGATACGGTCGTCTAAGGCGCATAAGCAGAATTTCAGAAGACGTGGCCGAAACCAGTCCTGAAACCCAGCTGTCTGTGAACAAACTCAGGAGCTTTTGACCCTTCAGTGCTGTCAGTGCCAAAAGCTCTCTTCTATGAATATGCCAAAGCCCGCCATCACTGCATGGTACATACTTCTTCAACATGCTCTCCCACCTTTGTCTCATCACGTGTTGGAAATTTGGTGGTTGTCTCCTACATTCTTGAAACATGCCTGATATGCTCATCAGATGCCCCCCTCTCCTAAGTGTGCCCTGAGCACCATGCTATTGACAGCTCCTGGCACTTGTGCAGTTCACAGCTTTCTGCATGGCACCACATCTTCAAAATACAGAGAGAGAAAGAGAATACAGAACAAACACAATCCTGCAGCAGTTACAGGCCCAGTCCATGCTCAAAGGACAAATTCTGCAGTTTTCTATTAAACATGCATTAAACAATACAGAATTCTGGGTAGTGGGACTAGAGCCCAGGTCTGCCTCTCCCAGCCCTATAGCAAACAGTGCTCTACCTATTAGGCAGTACCTTTTCCTTCCTGCCATACAATGTTAATCCAGGGAAGGATGGAGTCCTGGATAGAGTAGAGGGCAGAGCAAACAGGCAGTAAAACACTCTGAAAGCAATTACTTTTGGTAAATCATGTAAGTCTGGAGCTGCCACACAGCAACTCCGTCCCTCCTCAGAAACACCCTCAACCAAGCTGCTTAACCAAACATTCTCCCATGCCACGCCAGAGGCTGTGCAGCAATCAGGAATGCTTCTCGCCATGCCAGTTGCAGCGATCAAGTGATGCTATTATGTTACTGGGAAAATACTATTGGACCAGCACAGCATAGCATTTATATCCCTTTCTCATCCCTGCTTTTATATCCCCAAACAGCCCACATTTCTAACCAAGCAGAATGTTAGAGCCAGAAAAGTAACCCTTCACAATGCAGCATAAAACACAAAATCTAATGTTCTAATAAAAATATATTAATTTTCACTTTTTTTGTGCTCTTCTGTTAATAAAGTTCACACACAAAAAAAGGTGCTTATCTATTTCAGCTCCAGTACAGCTGCTAAATTCATGCAGTAATGTGAGTGCTGTGCCTTCTAGCTTTCCAGTGCATAACATGGACTTTTCAAAAGATCAAAACAATTAAAAAAGAAATGAGTGTATGAAACTAGCTTCAAAACTGCCTTAGTTCTCCTGCTGTTCCTGATGTTTTTGATGTGACTTCCCCTGCTTTCTTCTTTCTACATCTCTGTTCACAGAGTGAAGAGCTATGGCCACACACAGCGTTTCCTTAAGAAAGGTTTCTACATAGTACAGACTAGAGGAGAGTTTTCCTTCTGTATAAATTGTATGCAGCTTTTTTAATCTCCACTGAGAATTACTTTTATATTAGATTATCAAAGAAGACATGCCCACTCTACCTGGACTCTGATTTGAATTTGATTTGTGTTGCAAGAGCAGTAAAGTAAGTACTGCAGCTAGCTGAGCTGGAGCTGATAGCATTCACTTTCATAAACAGTATGAATTAGATACAATCCTTCACAGAGATCTCTTCTTTTCTGCTAGCATGCAAAAAAGACTTTAAAATTTACTGAAGATGTTAATTTTTGAATTAATTAAGATCTGTGGATCACATTCAGATTCTTATAGTTCGGCTGTGGCAAACCAGCTCATTTTTCTATGAGATGAGATTTTCTGGACCTAGGAGCTACAAACAGAACTACAGGTGGTCCCTAGCTGAATAGTTTTCTGGAGTTCACAGCCATTTCCTTTGAACCTTTTGAATAGCAAAGTAAATATATTAGATTTTACTTTTCCCAACAGACTTTTAAATGCCAAATGAAAATGTAAATCTCACTGAGGAAGTCTGGGAACTATCCAGAAGCTGCAGAAATTGGTGGAAGTCACCTGAATGATTTTGACATGCAAATCAGACTTCATGTGGGTACAGGAACATGTTGATGAATGTCACAGATGATCCTTTGTCACACAGAGTTGTTGCCGCCTTCATTTTAAGGAAAGGAGGAGATCAAAAGGTTTTTCTTCATTTTTGACAAAGCTGGACATACTGGAGCCTTATTGGCTTCATAGAGTCATTGTTTTCAAAATAGTCAGGGAATCAACCAGAGACCTTTTAACATGCTTGGAAAGAAAAAAATTCCTCAGCCAACATACTCTAAAATCTTTGGCAATGTTCATATCTCATCCTTGTACACCAAACAGTTATTTCCCATGGCTAAATATGAATCATATGAATATGTTTTAAAAACAGTATAGTTCTAGCTCTGTTTGTTTAAATCTCTCTGCTTAATTCAAAATTGAGTTTAGGAGCTAAGCAGAACTCTCATAAAACAAACCTAGACACAGTACAGAAACACTACAGCATTTACAGACTCAAAGAAAATGTCATATATGATCTGTTAGGTTTTTTCCCCTAGGATTTCTTTTAAAGAACATTTCATAAAACATGAGGATTACTCAGTCTGGTTTATAGTGGGTTCTTATCTCCATTTCACTAACCACAATCAGAATTTTGGCATCATATCACCAATAAACTCCCTGAAGTTCTATCAGTGTACATCAAAGCAAAATGTGCTTTCAGATCACTCATGTGATACAAAGTAACAAATTAAGAGTTGTACACTAGATAATTGCAAAAAGAAGCAATTGGCCTTTTTTCCTTTTTTTTTTTTTTTCCTTTTGCTTTTCTAGATGACAGAGAGAAGATGGAAAGATGGTTATAATGGCAAAGGTAACTGAGTTGTCCTCACACTCACAGAAGTGTAGACATGCACCATTCAGTGCAGTGCCAGCTCGTAGACTTAGGGCTGCTGATTCTGGGTGGCAGAAAACCACTGGGGTGAATTCTAACAAATATGGGCAAAAGTCATAAATATTGTGCTGCTCTGAAAGAGCTGAAGCAGTACAGTGCCTGAGTGCAATTGTCCACTAACTGTTGTGTCATGCCCTTGAGACTGTTCCCCTCATCTCCCTCCCATGGCAGGCTGAGCATCCCTTCCCAGCAGTGCACTAATACAGACTTCCTGCTAATGGCTGTGCTGGTTACAGCAAAGACAACAAAAGGATGTGCTTAGTAGGACACTGGAGTAACATAACCAGTTTTATAGAAGTATTTATTTAAAAAAGCAACTACAAAATACCTTTCACTAGGTTGAATTGCTTTTCTTGGACCTTGGACTCCTGGCATTTTTTTGGAATAACATGTACCTCTTGCTGTTAAGACTGAATTTCCTTTCTGTGACACAGCATTTATAGTTATTAAGAAAGTATCCATTGATACAATCCAATGCAGTAGAGGGTCTGAAACATTGTTGACTTTTATCCTCTACATACAAAGAGTGAAAGTAAATTAGAGTAAGGAAAAATAACAAGCTATTTTGTAATTCTAAAACCAGGAAGGGAGGTGATCTTTTATCTTTTCTGTTCTGAATACAAGTTAAGAGCATGATTTACCTCTGATGAAGACCATGTTAGCCTAAAAAGATACAAAAGAAGTGGATTGTAGTTCACATTGGTTTTGGACTCTACTGTTAAAACTTACATAACACAAGATACAAATAACAAAATATTAGAAAATGCCTTGTAGAAATGAAAGCCTTCAAGATGCCCTGATGTCTTTATCCTGGTAAATGGTCAATACAGCCATGCTCTGCTTTCTAAAGCATGTCTTATCTGTACAGCAAACTGGTGCCCACTTGCAGCCCACCCCAAGTAGGAAAGAAGAGAAGCTTTGCATGTGGGCCACACAGCTGCCGTGCAGAGGAAACAAAAGCTCAAATCTGCTGATATGAAGCCAAAACAACTAAACTCACTGAACTTCCCAGCTTTGCAAGGCATAATAGCAAATGTGAAAGAAGTGGTAACAGCATCTGGAAAGATGGAACCATGAAACAGTGGCAAGACTGTTGTTTCCTTTCAGTTCTGATAACAGTGCCTAATGACAAAGATGGCTAAAATGAACTTTCCCGGTCTTGCAATCTTTGAAAAGAAGAAACCATGCTTGGTTTGATGGTTAACAAATAAGATACCAAAATATTTTAAAATTAAATGGGAGTCTTCACTTAGAGACTGTTAGAATATCACAACAAATTTAATTTTAGATTTTTATATTTATGTATATTTAATACTTAATTTTATTATATTTCTATGCTTATATAAATTTAGATTGTTAATGATAACTCACATAAATAGGAAGCCAAATCTAAGAACTAATCTCTCTATGAAATCCCTATGTTCTACCTCATTAGTAAAAATATTTCTAGACTGGGCAGTGGTAGTTGGCCACCAGAGGGAGCCTGTACAACTTCAAAAATTGCAGAAAGACGGTAAGATTGACAATAGAAAAAATGGCTATGTTATTCGTGTAGAGACTGAAAAGGAGAAGTGAGGTCTTTTTCAGGTTCCACAGAAATGTTTCACATAGAACCCAGGCTTCATGTGACATCATTTTGCTGCTTCAGTGTGGAAAAGATAGGAAGCTATTCAAAGTGAATACATTGAAAAAAGTTGCAGTAATCATGTGAGAAGGGGGAAAATAAACAGCTAACTAGTTCAGCTTCATATAAAATGGGTAATTTATAACTTTGTTCCTGTTTCTATCATATTCCTGTTTCTGTTCTGCCTATGTAGGGCCTAATCTGCCTACAGCAGAAGACACTTTAGAAAAGGAATTCTCTCATTTTGTATAGGCGCAAATATGGACAATATAAGTATAACAAGTAAGAAACAAAGCAACAGACTCTCTGTACTTGTACTTCTCCAAATATTTGATATCGCTTCAAAAATGTCTTTATGAATGAGAAAAAATACTTCTGATTATTCTAAAAACAAGAAAACTGAACATGCCTTGAGAATAAATTTACAGCTTTCACCATGCACTGGTCAGATTTGCTTCTCTGAATAAGATCGCTGTCCTTTTGGATACCTTGTGTTTATAGTCGTAGCATTCTAAATGCATTCAGTGATTTCTTCTCAAGCAACCCTGTGAAATGCCAAGTTGATGTTTATGAAAGTGGTAAGATTCAGGGAACACTCTTTCAGAACAAATTAGAAATTTCCTGTGATGACTTTATTGGAAAAAGATCAAAGAAACATCTCTCTAATAATATTGATGTTGTTATAATGGTAACAATTTTCCTGCAGGACATGGGAATGAAGAAACATCAAAAGGGAAGTGGGGAGAGAGGGCAAGAGACAAAGGATGGAACGGAATCGAAGGCAAATGGCAAGGGCGTCACTCTAGGTAATCAAACTGACCAGAAACCACGTGCAGTGGTAAAAGAGGAAACAAAATGATAGGACAATGTCAGAATAAAAGGAAAAAGAACAATGTGTATGTGAGATGCTGCATCTTGAGTTCGACCTATACACAACATCCACCAGTGAAACTATATGTCAGGCTTCTGACACCCCACCAGAGAGGCCTGCTGGCTTCTTTAATTACAACTCCAGTGCCAATATGACTGTTCTTGCTGACTGCAACAGATGCAGTATGAATAGATGGCCACATACTTCCTCTCTGCTTGTCACAAGGGGCAATTAAGCTCATTAGATGCCTATATCCAGGCTAGGATTTCTGCTCAATCCTGTAACCGTTGGATGTATTGCAAAAGTCAAAAGATATATGTCTTGGGCCTGACAATTAGGGGGAACGAAAGCGCTGGGGTATCCTAAAGTCAAGTGTCTTCACTCACACCTTTGACTCCAGCTACTGGTAGGCTACCATAAAACTGTTCTTGCTTACAGTATTTTTATAAGTCCTCAGGTCCTTTATGTATCTTTCCCAATGCCATCTCACATTATAAATGTCTCAGGTTATTGGAAAAATTGCCACAGGTCATAAAAAATGGAAGGGTTTGGTTTCTCATTTCTACACTTTTGAAGAAATAGCCACTATGATTGGGCCAGTTTGCCAATTATAAGTTTCAGTCTGTCAGGAAACTATAATTTCAAGCATGTTTCTTCCATTTTTCACACGACAACAGCATAGATTGGCAGAAGGAGGAGTACAGAGGGCTAAGCAGCTTCCTTTAAAAAAATAAAGGTCCAATATTACCTTATCCTGACTACAGGACATCCCTTGAGCAGTGACTAGAACAGCTTCAGTTTAATTGCTTCTGCAACTTTGCCAATTTGCTGTGTTCCTGGAAAATCTCATAGTATTTGCTATTTTTTTCTTATGGGTCAAGTACTTCGGTCAGTAGAGTCCATGAGAATCACAGTTTTCACTTCTAAAGAAATGGAAGCTTCTGCATGGTGCAGTTCTGACTTACCTCTGAGAGCATCTATGATTAGAAAGTGATCATAAAGAATCAAACAGCTCTTGTACATTTTAAGTTTCATGTGATTCTTTGGGGCCAGACACATGTGGGTTTCCTCTCCACCTGCTTGATTTTCTGAAGACTTAGAGTTTTCATTGCTAGAGGTGGTGATGAAGGACTGATACAGCACTGACAGTCACATGGACCATGTTTGACCCAAAGCAATCCAGGTTCAGAGGCTCAGAGGGGTAACAAACACCGCACAGAGGATTTCTTATACTTTCTCCTTCTGACTCTTCTGATGGATGTTTCAAATGGCCAAGTTACAAATGGAAGAAAAGCACCCAAAAACTTTATGGATCATAAAAGAATGCAGACATGGGCTTTGCACTGAGCATTTTATTTGTTGCATCAGAAGACCTTATATTGTTTAGATCAAACAAAAGATTTGACTCAGAGAAGTCAGTGGTATCTTCTTTCCTAATCCAAGTAATAAAAGTACTCAGAAGGCAGTAAAGGTAGTATTTTAAGGGCCCTAAATCACCTGAATACAAGCCTGTGCATTCGGGATCTGACGTCGTGGCCATTGCAGTGAGACATTCATCTCTCTTCACCCAGATGCTTCTTTGAACATTTAATATGTTTTACAGGGTCCTTCTGCTCTCTCCCTGCACTAAGACACTGAAATGTTGTGTCACAGTGTCCCACATAACATGCGACATAAATGATGTTCTGTACCCACCTGCCTTGCTACAGCCATGCAACCCAATTAAATAAAAAGCAACAGTTTTCAAATAGGCAAAACCAGCAAGAAGATAATTTAAAAACTTATTAACTTGGAGCTTCAATTTAATATTCTTTGTTACCTGCAATGTTTGAATACTCACATTATCTCCTGAGGCCTGCAGTAGTTTCACATTACAAATTGTACTGGTAGCTCAGGACTCAGGTTGGAGTTTCTAACTCTAAGTTAGAGAGAGAAACTCTTTAAGTTTAAAACCTTCACACCACTTGTGACCTAAGTATTTCAATGTGCTGCTATGTTTTTGATATCAAATTGTATTTGCACGTATTTTTAGTATTTATACAAGAATGTCCAACTGAGATGCAATGTTGTGTTGGTAGGAACATCTGCTGGGTTCCATTACAACATACTAATAATGGGAACAGGCCTGCTGTATTTAAAGAATATAGTTTTTCCCTACAGTTTAATTGGAGTGGAAAGTGGAGAGAATAGAATCTTCACTGAATAAGGAGGTAACTTAGCAAAGAAGATGCATGTGTGTGCTTCATAAAGGTATCACTTTTCTTTCCAAATATAAAGTGGCAGCTTTGGATGTGGGAAGGAGTGTTATGTCTATTCATTTTAAAATATGGCCAATATTTATAGCATTCATGTATTCTCATTTTTAGATCTCTACTTAAACATAATCGTCTACCATATACATAATGCTGTTTAACCCAAAATTATTTTCCTCTTCAATTTTTAGAGAATAAACAGAAGAGACATATAAAATCGGTATGTGTAACTGAAAATCCTGTCTCCGTATATGTATACCACATCTATGCAGTATCCACAGATATACATAAATCTATGTACATGGTGTTGACATTTCACAAGGAACAAACTAAATATGTAAAACTACTTAGAAGGGGTCAATTAAAAAAACCAAACCAACTCTAATGTATTTCAGTTCTGAACTGCCCTGATTTTATTTAATCAAAGATACAGGAGGAAAACAATCCATTACAAGGCTCTACAATACTTTCAAGGTATTGCCCGCACGTGCATGTCCCAGATATTAAATAGGTAGTACATGTGGTGTGGCATGAGTTTAGCTGGCAAGAAACGCACCAAATTATTAATGAACAGCATAGCAACTAAAGCATAACAACTGACTGCCACTAAAACCAATATTCTTCAAACACCATTTATTCTACACAGTTGTTTCAGAAATGTTTTAAGAAGTTTTTATATATTTATTTTTTATATTTGTGTGTGTAAGCATTTCTGATACATATATATAAGTATATTTTTATATTTCAACATGCAATTTTGCATCCTTCTGCACCTAAAGCCAGCTACAGGTCTAAAGGACTGATCCAATACCCACTAACGCCAACAAGAATCTTTCCACTGCTTTCATTGGACTTGTTTAACTTGGTACATAACCAATAAAGCACACCAAAATTCCAGAAAGAACAGTTGTCTGGAGCACAAGTATGCCATTGTTTTTAGGTTTACTACTGCCTGCTTTTTAAGCTAAATCTTTCATCTCTAGTTGCTTTAGTTAAACACTAGGAAACAGTCATGGCACCATAGCTTCCACCTAGTCTGTCTGCCTGTACAATAATTATTATTCTTCCTCTTAAAGCAGCACTAGCCACAACCACAGACAAAAAAACGTATGACTAAATGGCTCCTCAGTGTGCACTGTAATTCTAATTTTCATGATGAAAACCTGGCTCTAGCTTTGAGGATTTCAAATATACAATATTGCATACAGTTGCTACGCATCATGTCTCATCTTCCCTGTTCTGCACAAACATGATGGGTGAAAGGGCTCAGAGGAACAATTGTTTGGTTTCTACACCATAAAAGTCAGCAACTGACTGCCTTCACTTTGTAGCTTTTATTGCATTACTTGCTTGGTGTCCAATAATCCCTATGAGCCATGATGCTCAAGTTTCACATCTCTGAGGCACTTTCACACAGCCCACACACCACTCGGCATCCTGCTGCCACAATAGTTATTTCCAAAAACCTGTTTTGAAACAGTATATTTAAAAGGCAAGCCCCACAGAACTGCACTGTACCAACAGAAAGCACAGCACAATTTATTCTGAAGCATGGGAACATGACAGGAAAGTCAGCATTGCCTGAATCCTTTGATTTTGTATCAGCACATGCACCATAAAACTGCACATGAGACTGAAAATTGCATAAACTGTTTGCTTATACTTGCTGAAGTAGGTGGGTGAGAAATATGGCTCAATTACAAGACTCTTACTTGCAAGAATACATGTATGTGTGTATTCCTGCATCTATGAACTGATGGAAGAGATATGATGTATTACTGATAAGGGAGAAAAGCTAACTTCTGTTCTCCCCTAGAGCACAGAGAAGCAGGAGAGAAAGGTACTGTAATTCTGTATTTGATTTTTTGTACATCCAGTCCAGAACATTGTCCCTGATAGTAGTAAGCATTGGAATTTTGAAATAAAGGTGACAGATACCTTCCATCATCTATATCTAAGGCCTTCTTCTAAACTCAATATCCCCATTTCAATCTCACTTCCAAAGTTTTTATGTCTAAGTACTGTAACTTCAGACATGTTTCCATCAGTCTTCAGATCTGCATAATTTTTAACCTTGATACCACCCTGTTTAGCTCTAAGCTGCATGAAAAGTATTTAATGAAAGTCACTTTTGGCGAACTGTGACTCAGTGGTGTAGCTCTGAATCACTGTGCGCCTGAGGGTAACTCGCAGGGTATGACAAGAAGCTTCTGGCAGTGTGCCCCTTCCAGAGCCTGGAAATAGAAAAAGGTCACTAGTTTTCTTTACCCTACAATGCCACATCCTTTTTCACCTAGGTGTAGTCCATAGCATGCTCTCTTCTCTGAGCCATTCATACACTCATGGCCTGGTCCATTAGAGCTTAATCTGCCTCTGCACGTTGCAATGCACTGCAACATGCAGGGTAGGTCAACACTGGTAGGCCATGACCTACCAATTCCTATAAAAGGCACAGGAAGGAGGCAGCAGAAAAGAAGGTGATGCAGAGGGGAGGAGAGTAGTGAGGGATGGAGACAACTATTGTGCTTGGTCTGTGGAGGCCTTGGAAATCCTGGGGTTTTGCCTAGTTAGGGCACTTCTGTTGTCATCCCCTGCAAAGCAGCCAAACATGTGGGTATGTTGCAGGTCAAAGTTAAGTCAGTTGAAGCAGCATCACAGGGTGATTACATTGCTCTGACTGTGTTGATTGTGTGGGCAGACCGCCATCACCATAAACCATGACAGCAATAGCTGAATCAGCTTCTTCTCTAAGGAAAATGAAGCTAGGCAACCTATAAATCCCAGCAGCTACCCCATTACAGTCCAACAGAATCACCACCACCCCCAAATCCTTCCTTCCACTTTCATTTAGTCAGCAATGAAATGTAAGAAGATTATTCATTGGAAAAAAACCTAATTCAAATATGCACATGAGGGCTGTTTGGTAGCTGGACTCCATACACAAGATGCCTGCATATAACAAGAAGCTCAGTAAGGCAGCTACTTCCAAGCACTGTTGTGCTAGATAATGGGGGAATAATTATTTGTTTGGATCATCAGCAGATGGCACCTTTTTTACCTTCTTATCACTAAAAGAAAATAAGCAGTTGTTACTTTCACTGCCTGAGATTAGTTTCCCTGGGTGAAATCCTTAAAGCCATCAACTTTTATTTTAATTTCTCATGTATGCACTTTGGAGAGTTGAGTCTTGCTGTGACAATTCCCTGGAGCCTTTGGAAACTTTGCTTAAGGAAGCTGTGACAAGATCTGGTCTGTGAGACAATAAACACCTCAGATCTGTACAGGTTTTGGAGGAGGTCCATTCCTCAAAAAATGATTTCTCTGTTTCCAGTGCAGGAGCTACAGGATGTGTGAAGCTTTCATTCTAGTCTGGTTTTTTGCACATTGATTTATCTTCATTTGTATTGTTTGCCTTTTGCATGAGATTCATAGCTCTTTTGTATAACAGTCCCAGCATGAACAATTCTGTCAGCAAAAATAAAAAACTACAAAAACATGTATTACCATAGAAGTTACAACTGATTCACAGAATGTTAACAAACACACAACCATCTGTAGGTCTCCATGTGAAACTAGCAAAAAAAAAAATATGTCAAGTGCAGAACTGGGCAGACATATTCTGATTGCTGTTAAATTTGTGATTGTAGACATGTGCTGGGTATTAGCTTTTATTGTATTTTGCCTTACACAACAAATTCAAGACAATTTGTCGATTATAGCACATCCTCCTCAGATTACAAGAAACAAGCAATGGACATCCCCTGAGCACATTCTTCAATATGACTCTACAATCACTAACCAACATCTCAGCCATCTATGATAGGCTGTTTCCACGTTAACATAAAAGGAGTTGCTGCTGCCTGTGGCTTGCTGGGATTATGAGCTTTGCGATGTATCTCTTTGACATTACTTTAGAAGCTCAGCTGTTAAGAATATCAGGCAACTTTGTCTTCATCATTTGTCCTCTAAACCTGTAACTGAGAAAGAATCTAATAGGCAACTACAGCACTCATCAAGCAACATTAAAATCTATTCCAAAGAAAGGGGAGGGGAAGAGGGAGTGAGGGACAGAGAGATCTCCTAGAGCACACTGTGCCATGTGGGAAATTATATAATCTAGGCAAAGCGTGATACAAATATTTCTTCTTTTGTATGTCTGTGTGTGTGTGTGTGAAGGAAAATATAACATCAGCTTTATTCTTGTTCACGCCTCCTCTTCATAAGGCAAAAAACCTGCTGTCCACTGTAACAGGAGAAGGTTCTGGGAATTTCATGTACTGAAATGTTACACATAAACAACAAAAAGGCAGCATTTTATTGCATTCTGCCTGGGTTATATAGTCCCCAACACTGTAATATGTTCTCCAGTGGCCTAGATATCAGGGTGTAACTCAGATGTAGATTAAGATCTTTAGTTTTTAATTAATAATACATAGTGCAGAATCTGAAAAGCTATCTATAATTTATGTATCAGTGTCTCAAAAGCAGTCATTCGTACATTATATATTCAGACAGAAAATTATCTTACTTTTATTTTCCAATAAAAAGTATATTAGGATGTTACTATGTTGCCTCCAAAATGGATCAGTGCTACCTAGTGCTTCATAGCTCTCAAAAATGCCAGGTTCCACTGGGTTCTGTTTGCTACAAGAGGCTGAATATGCAAAAGTATTACTGACTGAGCATTTCTCCCTCTCTTCTTGTAAGCTTTTAAAAATGAACAGGCCACTTCTTGGATATGTGCTGATTTACCCAGAGACAGACAGATAATGTAAGAAAAATATGTTTATAAAAAGGGAAGGAAATGATTTAACAATAAGGGGTTTCCAAAACAGACTTAAGAAAAACTGATTATGGTAATATACCATAAGATGCCTATAAAATAGAGGCAGAAAAAGGCCATTTTTGAAACACAGTTTTATGCAAAGCTACGGCATATAAAGCATGTTTAATATTAACAGTCATTCTCATCATGCTGCCCTATTTTCCAAGCACCCACCTACTTATGGGAACTTTAAAAAGTACAAATAAAAAAAATGTATATTGTGTATGCGGAACGTACAACTCTTAAAAGTTGCTTTCAATGCTATATTTTCTCCCCCTCTCAATCAAGCTGCAAAGCCTAAAACAGTGATACCAAGCTACATGGTGCAAAGAAAGTGAGACTCTGTTGCACCTCAGTCTTTGTTATGTCACTTTTATGTGTAAAACAATACAGACAAGATGCCAGCAGGATCAAACAAACCCTCCCTCCTGCCTCAGGTGCTGGAGAGGACATTTCTGGGTGGCTGGGAGTCCCAGCTCTCAGACAGACTGAAATTGCTCACTGCAGGACAGGGGGAAGTGAGTCACATCTACACTTGCTTTGCTGCAGCTCCACCACAGAGGATGTGGGACCAGCCACAGTAGGAGTTGTGGTTTTTTCAGACTTGCCCCTCTTCCACGTTCTACACTCCTAAAAACCTGCTCACTTTTTTTCCCTAAGGTACTGAAATAATCCAGGCTCAACAGAGATTCAGTGCAAGTAAGATAAGGAATATTTTCCAATCTCATAAGGGCAAGGACATGATAAACTAATTAATACTTGCGATGCACATGGATGTATGATGGTCTGTATGCAGTGAGACAGTGAGGTAGGAGATCAGAATTCACAGGACAATTTTCAGCAAAGAAAGCAAAGAAATACCAACCCACACAGAAAGAAGGTATAAAAATTATAATTTTTTTTAATGTGGATCTGAAGTTGTCATCTGAATTTTATTTCCTCAGTGCAATAATATTTTGGAGAAAACAAAACAAACCAGGTCAACATGACCTACAAACAAACAACCTAGAAGAGAAGCATAATTCCTTGAGATGCATATACTTTGATCTCCTTTATGAGCAGAGCCGAGTGTTAAGCTGCTCCTGCAGGTATGTCACGGGGGAAAAGACTGGTCATAAATACTTTTGGGATAAGCCTACCTCTGCCTCTCTACCCAGCACAACATAAAACCAGTTTGTGCAGTATGTACAACCAAAATTATCACCTCTCAGAACACAAATCTGGGGACGGAAGGGCTTTTGAGAGACATTATTATTAGTAGACTGAGGTGTTATCAAACAGAACATTTACCTTGGCTAGTCTAAAATCACAGCATATTTTTCCTTCACAATTTGTAGCTCAATAACTAGGATTACCAACTGGCTCTTGGCAGTTATTTTGAAGATTACAGTAATTACACTTCAATGAATTTCTTCATAATCATCTGCTTCTTGGTACAATAAAATTTTAGAATATTACAGTATATGAATTAGCAGGTAGTTACCACAGAACTCTGAAATACAGCAATCCAAATCCACCTCTATCTGAGTTTTGAAATATTATTTCTTAATCTTGCAAACGGTCCATTCTGGTGGTGAACATTTTCTAATTTTTTTTTTTTAATCTCTGCTGCTGATCCTTTGTTTCTGTTCAGTAAATTTGCATCACTAGGACATGTGCTTCCTCATGGGACTCTAATGACAGTTTTTGCATGATGGTCAAAGCTACAAAGTTACATTTCTCTGATATGAAATGAGTAAGAGAAAAAGAAAGGTGAGAAAAAACCCCATCTATTTATCAGGCAATCTAAAAAAAGCTTAAAGCCTTGCAAAACCTCAAGCTGAGAAAAATATGAAAAAGAACTGTATCTTTGCAAGTAGTTAACTGCAGGCAAATGGCAATGTAATGTATGCTGAAATCGCTTCTGCAACAGGAACTGTTAGATTTTCTCATTAGTTGAAAAGTAAAATATTGGCAAATTAGACTACAATTTCAGCAAAAAACTCTTAGGTCACATGGTCTTTTTCTTCTGTTCTGACAGGACTGAGCTGTTCATTTTGAAGTGTTTTGTACAACCTGGTTTTGAGTAACTCCAATTAAAAAGTGAACAACATCGTTCCAGTGAAAGGTTCTTTATAATTCATTTGCCACCTGACAAGCTGTCTTTGAAAACTACCACAAAGTACTTAAACTTCATGCTATTAGAAAATATTCCTTAATAGACATGTTATTGGTTTCTTCATACTGCTTCAGTTGTACCTGAAAAGGAATTTCTTACTTGAAGAATAATGACTATAATCTGGACTAAATAATTCTAGGGTCAATGGTCAAAGGTAGGCACATTACTAAATTAACAGGAAGAGGCTGTAAATCAACATTGTTTTATCAAAACTTTACAGCACAATAATTAGTTCTGAAAAATTACAAATAGACCTCAACAAATCAAATGTCAGGACTGCATGATGTTACATGGCTACTGAGAAGAAAATGATGCCACCTTAGTCTCTCAGGTGCACACAATCAGTAAGAAGCAAGTGCTGACTGTTGGTCAGGAATTATATACCACCTTTGCTCTGGTTTCATTATTGGATATCTCTCTTCACAATCCCAAATGCTGAAATCAATAGCCTCGTTGGTTTTAAATCTCCACATGTTGCTACAATCCTAGTAGGTGTTTTAAATTAGTCCTTCCCTGTTTGCAACACACGCATTTGCTATTTTTCAAGAATGCAATTCAAGTGCCCCCTTCCTTTATCTTCCAGATCATTCTTAACAATTGATTTTAAAGAGGAGCTAAGCATTACTCTCGCGTGGTTCAAGCAGTCACTACTTTGCCAGACATACTGGCATATATTTTACTAATTTGAGAAGAACGTACAATATAATACAAAGGAAAAATGAGCGATGCATAGGAAGGTATGTCCATGAATTCTGAGGAGAGTGAAGAGGGAATTGACTTGCATTGGCCAAGAGTACCGCCCAAAGACACTGAGTAATCTAGGTCTAACAAATCCAGTATGTATGCATCCAGTGATGCTTTCACTGAAGTGAAGAAACACGGTATTCTGCTGTTGGGGGTCTGAAGAGAGTTGAACAAGTATTTATTGTCTTTCTGCTCATTCCTTTGTTTGTGGGTTGCATGTGGGAAGACAAACCAGCAGTTCATTTATGACAAAGCCACTCCATTGTCTATTCAATGGGATTTGAGTCCAAATCAAGTCAATCTAAATTTTTCTAACATCCTGTTGGGCACCGCATCAAGGTATTTATTAGCAGTGTAGTTCTTTAATACAGATACTCAAATAAAGGTATAAAACAACCATGATGGCAGGCATTAAAAATTGATATTTACCAACAATTACCATAAGATATAGACAAGATACATCAGGTATTACCTCTCTAAGTACGTAAGAGTAGCTTGCTATATAGCATTGTATTGTGGCATTGACTTTCTTCTGCTGTAAACAGCATTTGAACTGGTTTCTAATCACAACATGATTAATTCAGTTTGTTACCACTGAAGGCTTAAATGTCACCCAATTCATAGACTTTTTTGTTAAGCAAAATTTTGAGGATTAATGTGACCTGTACATGCATACCAAACCAATAACAGCTAATGAAATGTGAAATTATATTCCATAGATGGCGGGGTGAGGGGGGGAATTTCATTTCTGCTCTCTGTTATACCTGTAAAAAGACTTTTTAAAAATCCACACAAATGTATAATATATGTGAAGCTTCTTCAGAACTATATACAACTCTGTTGTGACCACCAAGGATTTTATGGGAAGAAACAGAATTTATATATATATAAGAATGAAATTAAAGGATGACACAAATAATTTTCATGACATACTGGCAGTGCTTTTATGCTCCAGGCCACCTATTCTATATTCTCTTATATTTCATCTCTGTCATTAACCAATTTAATCATAATGATATTAGAGAAAGAAGCTATTAGATTTGTCTCACTTGACCCATTTTTTCCTTAACTGACAGTGTTACTGTATACAGTAACATTTTCTTTTGGACTCTTGTTCCCTTCTAGATCTGCTGTATTATTATTTTAGTAGGTGTGAACTTAACAAAAGGAAGGTCTCAAGCACTATTTTCTTGCTTTCTTGAAACCTATCACACACACTAACACTTTTAATTCTATGGTATCTCTTCCTAAGATTTAACCAATATTTAGAAATATACCATATACCTAGTTTCTCCTTTCTTCCACCAGACAACTAAATCTGTTTGAATTCCTAAAGTAATATATGATAGCAAAATGAAGTATCTGTGCGCATGGGCAGGTAAACTAACATGACTACAGCATGAACCTAAAAAACCCCACATACATGCAAACCCCTGCTAAAATACGAAACCAAACAGCATCATCTCAAATGCAATACTACCAACTGCTTATATTGGTGATTATAGCAATACTACCTGTATTGTAGTATAAGCTAGCAATTTTATCAGTGGATTTTACAAAGAAAGCTGCAAGTAAAATTAAGAGTTAATAATGAACTACAAATAAATCTTTCAAGACAACTTTAAGCTCTTTAACAGCCAAAAAGTTGTTCAAACCTTAGCAGACCTGTAGGAAATGAACATGTATATATGTAGGAAATTAAACTGGCAATGTATTGAATATTAATTACTTCTAAACAAGAAGCCACTATTCCAACAATAGCAGTACATTCACGAAATGAAAAACAAAATTAGCAAGGAATTAGTTTTGAGAAGATCAGTGAGAAACCATAGCTAAAAAGCATTACAGAAGTATGTAAGTATCCCCAAATGAGTGTAATCAATCTAGGATGTTTGGAGGAAAGATAACACTTGAAGTAAATTTATTAAAATTGAAGCTTTAAATTCATATTGAGGACACCCAGACAACTTGAACACAACACTGACGTCATTCCCAAGACATGTTTTTTTCATGTTTCAACATGGGTTTTTTGTTTGTTTTCCCCCTAATATAGCACAGCTTCATGATAAGTGCTGAGGTTGCTTAATAATTTAACTAGATTTTCCTTGCCTAGAAACAGTGAGTGTTCTTAGACCTCTGGCATGAATTATAAATTCCTTGATTTTATGATACATAGAAAGGGCAGTCATTAGGAGGCTGAAGAACTGGGGAAGCCTACTTCTTCTCCTGGGCTTGTAGAGAAGACCTTGATGTGAGAGACTTCACAGCAAACTTAGTTTGTCAGCAGCAGTCTTTGCTGGAAATGGCACTGGCAGCAATACCTAGTCATATGCAGACATTACACCTCACCAGAGAAAACCTTCATGACCGGCTGGTATAGGAAGAAGTATAAATTGATGGCAGTAACCCTGCAGTTAGAAAATTCAGCTGCTTTGTTCTTAGAAATAAGGCTGCTGGCTGTAGGCCTCACCATACTGAATACTGTCTTGAGCTGCAAAGAGAAACCAGCACCATACTCACCATTACCCCTGTTGTTCTCATCATTCTCCTGGGCAGGCCAGGGAAATCCAGTATCACGGTCTCAAAAACTGATTGCAGCAACATAGCTGAGGAAAACCCAGTGTTCAAGCCAGAACTCATTCAGCTCAGTAGCAAAGGCTCAGTCAGGAGCAACTGAAAGCACAGACCCAACACATTCAGCCTAACGGTCAGCAGGTAGAAGTTAAAGTGCACATACCATGACAAACAATCTGCATCACACCAGACAGTGCTTCTTAAAACTGCCACAATCCTCATCAAGTTTTATCCTCCATTAAACTGTGAGCTAAAAGCAAAACTCCTGCAGTACGTTCCATCTCTACCTTCATTTTCTCAGCAACGTGTCCCAGATGGTCTCCTTCCAGCCTTATCAGGATCACCCTACACCTAGCACCATGCTTCCTCCTTTCCCCCTGGATGAGAACACACATTTTGCCCATACCATTGCAAGCCTTCGCACATACCATGTGCATTGCCCAATGCTCCAGCAAGGCCTCTGTGTGGAGCAGAGCTTCTTGCTTTTGGCACCTCCTGAAGGCTTACGCTTCTATGACTAGTAGAAGCCTGCCTGTTGTTTGGTTTAAAATATGAGTAGAGCAAATCTTA
The DNA here is from genome assembly GCF_963921805.1 of Phalacrocorax carbo. NCBI lineage: Eukaryota > Metazoa > Chordata > Aves > Suliformes > Phalacrocoracidae > Phalacrocorax > Phalacrocorax carbo. The sequence goes on from NC_087516.1 coordinate 55,992,137, forward strand.
TTCTTCCTTTTAGGACTCAATTCCACAGTGCTGGCTTATTTTTCTTTCCTCTCAAAATGTAAATAATTGGCCTATCACAATTCCATTTTGTCCCTCATTCTAACACCCAAGAAAAACTCTGAATTTTGTTTTGGTTTTACTGTAATGACAGAGTTCCAAGTTCCATTTTAGTTATTTTTATATTTAAATATGTTTATAGTTATCTTTCTTTCATTTTATGAATTCTTATCTCTACAGTGAAGATCATCACAGTTCAGACTACTAAATGATCCCAACAACAACCAATCACATTATCTGACCTGTCTTTTAAGAAGCAGCAATCCTTATTGCCTTCGCAAAATAGTCAAATACAATATTTCCAAATGTTTTATCTTTGACATATTGCTTCCTCCATTATAAGATATCTCCTTCCTGCTCATGACTCAAGATTACTGACACTCTAGCACTGCGTCCCCTGCATCAAAAAGTACAGTACTGGAATGAAGTACTGCCTAGGTACCTGTCACTTCAATTAATGAAACCTGAAGTGAAAAATGAGCAGAAAGGAACAATGGGAGGTATTCCATGCTCTTCCCAGTGTATGTGTAGACTGACATGATTGGCTCTAGTCTGGATTTTCCCTGTGCATATGTAGTTAGAAGTTTCCTCTGTGTGGTAGGCCAAGCCTAGCCAGAAATTCACCAAAACCACTCAGTCATCAGCAAAAGTATACTGAAAAAAAAACCCAACCCCAAACCATACCAAATAAAAACCAAGTATGTACCTGTGTAATGACAGAAACAGGAACAGCTCACAATGGTGCAGGCTTTTCACATATTTTGGTTGGACATGGTCCCTGCAGTGTGCAAGGGCTTTACAGAAGCAGTTCTTTGACTGAGCCTAGCCTCCTGCAGATTGGTGGTTTGTGGCCGGTTGCAAACCGTGAATGTTTTGTCATGCTGAGGCATCTATAAAGCCTGCCTCTATGTGGATTTTCCTTTCCCTAACACTGCTTGAATTCACACTGCAGCCTTTCCTTCAGTTCAGGCAGAGCTGAGCATTTGTCTTCTCTGTTTTGGCCACCCACATTCCTGAAACTGATACATAGCAGCTTCACCTTTGAGATATTTAAAACCTTTGACAAATTTCACTAAAATCAGCCACAAGTCACTAAAGTTCTGGTAGGGAAAGGGAACACAGAAGTTCAGACAGGCAAGAAGCACACACCCATGCGTGAAGTGCAGTTGGACAAGCTTCGCTTCCTTTGGAAACCAAATGAACATTTTTTTCTTCCAGAAGGTACTTGCAGTTTTCCTGTAATCCTATTTTAAGGGGTAACTCCAGCTCCTCCTGGTGGGTCTGGCCTTTATTTTGAACTTGAAAGATGCTACCTTGATCAATGGCTCCTGACTGAGTTGGTGGCCAGCACAGCAGCGAGCTTAAGCGTTTGCAGTCTCTCTCATGGGCTGCTTTGTCTCACTCATTTAGGTTTTGGTTTTCCTCCGTGCCACATCAAAAAAGAAATATATGGCATAACATAGCGGAGGTGTTTAATCATGCCTCACCAGAGCCCAAAACTGCAGAACTGGGAAGGCTCTACTCATTTTCTCTCCCCAGCCAACCAACTTCGACGGCCGAGGGCTCTTGCGGCGTCTAACGGAGGGAGGAGGGGGGCTTCAGCGGGGATCCCCTCAAACTCCCGCCTCAGAGGCGGGTGGCGACGCTTCCCGCCGGGGATGGAAACGGGGGGGCGGCCGGGGCGGGCCACGGAGCCCCAGGGCCGGGAGGAGCCGGGGGCGGCCCCACGCTTCCGGCCCGGCGGCAGCGACCTCGGCGGCGGGGACAGCGCCCACTGGCCCGGGGGCGAGCGAGCGAGCAAGCGAGCGAGCGGCGGCAGGAGCAGCGGCGGAGGCGGGTCGGTGAGGGGCGGCGAGGGCGTGAGGGTGGCCGCGCGCCGGCCCGTCCGTTGCAATCAGCCGTCGGCGGGAGGGCAGGATGCCGCCATCCCACGGCCGAGGGGCGAGCGGAGGGGCAGGGCCGGCAGCCGGGCTAACACACGCCGCGCACGGGTGGGCCTCGTGGGAGAGGAGGGTGTTGTTTTAAGGGCTGGGCGTGAAGGAGGGCGTGCTGGCGGAGCGGATGCGGTGGTTTTCTCTAGGGCTGCCCGCGGGGGGCTGTTGGTGAAGGGTGGAAGCAGGGCTGTGAGGTGAGATCCTTGTGGGGAAATGGGATGAGATGCGCTGCTCGCGGGGAGGTGCTTTTGCTGCCCTAGGTTGTTGTCCAAGTGTCGTGTTGGAGAGTGGAGAAACTTACGTGAGATATTGACTGCTTTTTCTTGATAAAGCTGGGTGCTTATTGGGTACATACCCTGTTAGCATAGCTAGTCCAAAAAACCGTTTTCTTTTCCTTTTGGTATTTCAACTCATGTCACCTGTTTGCATGTCTTCGTGACAAATTATACCAGAGTTTTTATTGAGGCAGCTGTTCTTCGTACCTCAAGACAGTTTAGGCAACTTTTCCTTGAAAATAGTCCTCAATTGCAAGTGGTATTCAAGGCACCTCTTATTGTCTTGCAGTACACAGTGTAACTTTTCTGAGAAGTAGGAAGTCTGGCACCAAAAACGTAGGAAATGAATGAATAAAAGTTGTATGAGCAATGTTAATTCTGTCCTACATGCATATCCACTCTGGGTTATTCTTAATTGGCCAATCATATGCTATGTAATTAATTAAAAATTGATCATCCTTTTTCACCCTCTCACCATTCAGTATGGGGTCCAGCCTTATTTTATACTGTACTGCAAAACCCTGCCAGACTTTGCACAGAAATATTCATTTCCTTATTTATGTTTCCTTGGTGTTTGTTACATTATCTGTGTGCCTCAAAATTGTTAGCGTGTATTTTGTTACTCCCTTCATAATATTGTAATGTATTACCATCTCATTTATTGGTGGATAAAATTGATTAAAAGAGAAAATTACTTATGAAAGTCACATGTAAATCAGAGGCCGTCCTGAATCTAAACCAGGAACCCCTGACTCCTTGTCCCTCTGTTTGTTCTTCCTGGTCATGTTTCCGTATTCACAGAAATACTGTGTATTTATTGCTCCCGTTTTCTTCATGTGCATTTGCAAGGCTCAGCAACACGTAAATCAAACCCATGACTGCAAAGCTGGGTGCTCAATAAAGGGGAAATGAAAGACATGCAGCCAAATGTCAAGAGTTTCGACTTGCTTGCAGTAGGGAGCTCGGGTTTGTGTTTGTGACTCTTCTATTAGTCGGGATAATATTTTATCCTTGTTTTATGAATGAGGAATCAAGAAAGAGAGATCTGAAGGCCTGACTGTGTAAAGGTGACTCGGTGCTTTGGTTTACTGTTCTGGTTCAGCATTTTAAATGACTGCTTCAGCTGTCAAGACAGGGTTTGGGTTTTGGTTTTGATTATTTTTAGAGTACCTAATGCTTTGTATTATTTTATGACATCAAAGTAACCATATTAGGTATTAATTATCAAATACAGCATTCTAATGACAGTAGCATTGCAAGCCATCTCTCTACCTACTATTCTCATTGTACAAATGAAACCACTAGAGAAGGAAGGCAAAGTGACTTTCGCAGCTGTTGTGGAATAAGTTAGTTGCAGATAAAATATCAAAACTCAGGACTGCTTTGCTTTCTACCCAAGGCTGGTTGGAAAACGGATATAATTATTTGACTAGTATCTAGCCTTTGACAGATAGGATTTTTCTGTCTAGACTTGACTTGCAGTATTACAGGCTTCCTTAAGGAAAAAGTAGTCTGCATGAGCAAAACGAGACATTTAATAGCATTTTTAAATGTGCATGTACTATCCCAGTTATTAGGCAAACAGATATTTCTAGATGTGAAGGGTCAGTTGTATTCTGATAATCACAGGTGTTTGTTTAGTAATCACTTTATATAAATGACTGTATGCAATTGTGCATGACCTGACATCCAGTTTAAAGTCTGGCATTTGGTGAATAAAGGCAGTCAGATCCTGAGTATGCATGCGAAATTGCTGCAGTAATTGCTGAGCAAATATGTAAGAACACCAAAGAAGGATGGTTGTTTTCCTAGCTGCTTGCAGCCAGTTCCCCATGTTGGCGTTGACAGAGAAACAAGTAACTGTAGGTTCAGCCAACAGTGGATGTGCTAGCCTTCTACTCTCTCATCATTTGTCTCCGTCATTTTTTTCATGTATTGCTCTGTGCAAGCCTCATCCACCTGGGGCCACCATGCATAGATACCTCTCTTCTCTCTTGCAGTTTTACCACAGCACCAAGCTTTTGTTTCCACAGTGAAAAGAGGTCCATTTTCTCCTGATGGGCCATTAGCTGTGAGGTATTGAAGTAGCTTTGGGTGGATGGCCAAAGCCTAGTCTAGCTGAAGTCTGAAAACTGTTTGGGGTGCTTGGTGGGAGAGACAGACTTGGTACTAGTCAGTACTTTGTAGGAAACCCTAGCCTAGATGAACTTCTTTATGCAAATTCCACGTGCCTAGTACAGATAAAATGTCCGTAATGCATGATCCTTGATGACACCTGTCTTCACTTGAGGCAGGAGCCACTGATGGGATAGCTCAAACATGGCACAGCCATTAACAAGTTATCACCCCTCACCACACTTATGAACATAAATAACATCACTGAGGTCTTCCATTGTGTGCTTTTTATTTAAGTGATGTATGTTTCTGTGCCTCCAACTGTTTCTGGGACAGTGTTTACATGACAGACATCCTGTGAGAGAATCTAGCCAGTGAATAGACACACGTAATACTTGATTTTTGTTTTTCTCAAGAATTGGGGATTGCTTGAATTTTTGGTAGCCTTAAATAATTTTAAACTCCTCACTTTTTAGGGACAAAATAGTCTCGGAGCATTATTTGATTGAAAATCTGAGGAGTCTAGTGGTGGAGTTCTGAAGCAGGTTCAGCAATAACATAATATGAATAATTAATATTACTAATAATAACATATTAGTAATTTGAGTAACAAAGTGCTGTGAAAGCTGCTGTCATCTGTTTACAATCTTATTATTCTGAAAGGAAGTTCCTAATTTTTATTATTGAGGAAACATTTTGATGTTTCTGCAGTGAGAAAGAAAAATATAATATTCAGTATAATATTCAGATATTTTAAAGCTGACGTCTGTCTCCTTAAAATGTAGCAATGGAAATCTTCACCGTGGATAAAGAAGTTATTCTGGTGTGTACTCCAGATGCAACATCTTCAGGCGAGTCTGTTGGCTAGAAACTAGAATTTCATGTTAAAAAAATATTGTATGAGGAAAAATTAAAATGGGATCCATTAAGCTTTGAAACTCAAGTACCTTATAATTAACACAGAGCTATCATTTGTCGTCAGAAGTGTTGGGTTGCTGATTCGGATTCAAAAGTTGATCCTAACAAGATGTTTTCCTGTTGCTAATCCTCTTGGGTCTCCCTTCTGTTGCAAGCAGTGATTACTGAAGTTTGCATACAAGCAATTGACCACCCACATCTGAAAAACTCTATCACTGATGCCACAACAAAGGTGAAAGAAAGAGCAGCGATCTCAGTTTCTAAAAAGAACACTTGTGCCCAGGGACTCAAGAACTACAGGGTCACTGTTTTCTTGGCTGTATATCTCCTGAAGCTGGTCTTTGAGCATTTGGTTAGCTTATATACTCCTTTATTTGCTTGTAGGTAATAAAGAATATTTTGACTCTCTACACACTCCTCTAATAAGTTTAAGTGCCACAGTGCAAACAGCGGCAATAGCTTCGGATATAATTGTATCCTCTTAGGAGGTCCACTCATTTCTGGCTATCATTAAAAAAATAAAGTTGCCCTAACGTTTTGTATAAATTAAAATCAGAGAGTTGCAACATGATAAATGGCTAGGTTTTCTTAATATAAACAAAAGTAATAAGTTCAGAATGGTAATTTAAATATTCAGGCATTTTGAAACTGCCATGAAAATAAGAAGGGAGTCACAAATACCAAGAGCTAAATTTTAAATTGGGATCTATTTCATGGCATAATATTGATTATTTAGTGTTTATTGGCTCCCTGCATAGTATGAAAGCAAGGCTGTGTATTAAGCCACAGAATATAATTTGTGCTGTCGTAGGCCTGACAGTGAAAGCAACCCGGTCTTAAGCAGTCCCATCATTACTTTGGTTTTCACTGTTTATGTAAGTCTGTGTACAATTAAATAAGATTTACACATGTTTGACACCGAGATAGCTCAAGCAGAGGTATAGCTGAGTTTGGAAAGCACCCTGTTGCTTTCGGATCACATGCTTAACAGCTGTAAACATCTTGAAACTTTATACAGTTGTTTATAAATAGCTGCAGTTGGTGGCTATGGTTCATTGCCTCTTGTAAGCTTAGGGGTGATGGGCAGTTGTTTTTATTATACGATCAATTGCCAACTAATGAATCTTCATTATTGCCAAATATTACGTACTATTAAAAACACATTTACAACAGTAAGTACAATTCAGTTTAGCAGTATCTTGAAATCACTTTTATGATAAATGAGAACTCACAACATAGCTATAGGAAATACAGTTACTGCCTGAGTATAGCCTACTCGGAATATCAGCGTTCACTGATACTCAGTTACTACTTTCATCAGAGAACAGTGTTTTACTAGTATACCATCTGAGCATTGATTCGGAGTGTTCAAACCCTAAGGTACGCAGTACTCTGTACCTGCAATTACAAAAGGAAAGCAAACTTTTTTCTTCCTTCCTTTTTGATAACGAATATAGTACCAGTGTACTTCAAAAATATATGCAAATGACAGTTCTTATTAAAAAAGATGTCATGATTTTTCAAAAGCATGGGTAATGTGGTTACTGAAAGTATGCAGGTCTGCCGTAAACCTAAATGTTAACTAATAAGCTGCATGAGAACTTTCAGGGCAGTACTTTTCAACTTGTGGGGAAACAAAACATTAAAAGATAACATTACATTTATTTGTTTCTGTATTTATAATGACTTGCTTCTGCTGCCTGTTTATAAAATTGACTTGAACATCATTGTTAGAGTAGTATCTCTCTTATTTGTATATAAAAGGCTGGAAAACTATTGTTACTCTTCAGGCATGTGCAGAAGACACATTTGTGTGTTCTATCAGATAAGAGCAAAATTTGTTGTGAGTACACCTAATTACAGCTCCCATACTTTTTTAAGCAAATAAATAAAATGTACTTCTGGTGAGGGCAGAAAGAGTCAAATATTCAGGGTGCTGTAATAGTCTGAAAAAAGCAAAGGGTAAGTCTTCATACAGCAGTTCTTTGCTGTGCAGACAGATCCAAAACTAAATCTAGAGAAAGAACATGATAGTCCTACCAATAAGAATTCCCTTGGGTGGGGTGCTGCACGGAAGGGAACTTGTTATGTTATCTTGGTGTTGAATGACTCACTTTAAGACTATGGTAATATATTTTTTAAAAATTAAGATAATTGGTGTCCTAAATTAAACAGCTTGTCCAAGAATGACATAGTTAATTAGGAATGATACCCAAGATATGAGTGTCTTAATGCTACAAACCCAAGACCCTTATCTCTCTAAGTAAAAAAAAAAAAAAAGATGAAGATATCACAGTACTAATGTAAAATAGTAATGTTTGCTTTTAACTGGAAAAAAAATTTCAAAGCCTATTCAAATTTTTGCAGTCTTTTTTGAGCATCTGTGCAGCATTTGGGCACAGTGGTAGTTTGCAATGTGCAGTGTAAGGCTTAGCTTTCCTGTCCAGATAAACTCTTAGAAGATGCTCATATGAAAAAGGAGGAGGTTTTACAAGCATATAGTCCACCTTCCTAGTGGTCAATGCAGTAGCAGGTTCCTCAAAAGAGGTATTAAGAGTAGTGGGCTTTTCTTGGAAATGCTGTCTCTAGCATATCCAGCGGTCTTGATATACCCCATAGTTTTACTGCTACAGCTGAGATCTATGTGTGTATCAAGTACAGATTCATACTGCAATATTTCATTGTTGTTATTAATAAATACAACACTAAAATCAGGAAATCAAAAAAGAAAAGCAAGCAAAAGAAAATGGGTGAAAAATTGTTGAGACTTCACTGTTGATCTGTTGGCATTTTAAATAGTTCCTTTGCAAGTGACAAGTGCAATGTGCATGCATATACCTAAAGATGTTCTTTAGAGAAAGGGAGTGGGGGTTTTCGTAACTGCTGTTGCTTGTGTTTAAGAACTAGGGACAATTCATTTAAGACTAAGAAGCTGAAATGCAATACCTTTGTCAAGTTCTGTATTTCTCCCCTCTGTACCTACTTGTAAACTTCTTCAAGTGAATCTTGCAGATTTTCAGAGCTGAAAAAAAAGAACTGCAAATGTCTTCCCTCTTTTCTACTAGAATGTCTTAGTAGATGTTTTTATTTCTTATTTCCTTCATCTCACACAAAAACTTTTCTTCCTCTACCTCTGAAGTCCGAGAGTCCTGCACACATTTCTTGTTCTTCTCTTTGCCCTTGTGAAACATGTCTAGCAGTTTTCTGATTTTGCACATGAGTTTGGGGTAAAGCATTTGAAAGGAATGAGGACACTGCATTCTTATAAGGTTCTCCATCTTTCTCTATTTAGCAAAAACTGTTAAAACCACAAGGAAAACATCATCTCATTAGCCAAGTGACTTTTATGGCTGTGTCTGGTACTTCTGCTGAAGTGTGCCACAGCTCCTGTCCAGCTCAAATTGTTGGGTTTCTTTTCTATGGAAACCAAAATCAGAGGTGGGAAGAAGTTTTCATGGATACCCAAGTTTTGCCCTCACACCAAATGAAGGTGCAGCTGGATGCAGGAGCTAATACCTGATCCTAGATCCCCTGCTCTAGACATACTGTATTAACCAGATAAAAGATTTTTCTTACAAGAAATAAAGATAATGTCAGTCTAAAAGATAAGCAACACTGCCCCTGCCCAAACCTGACTGGGATCCTGTCAAAGGCTCTTTAATGCATTCAGGTCCTTGTGTGAGAATGCACATTCAGTTCAGTTCATGCCCTAAAGTACTTTACCCTCCTAAGCTTCTCAGTGTTGGGGACGTGCCTGTGTTCTGTTTCTTGAATAATGCAAGCTATTTTCCTGTCAAAATGGAATGAAGTAATGATATTTTCACTTGCTATTTATTATTAGAATTTCTTCCAAATAAACAAAAAACCCCCCCCCGAATATTGCATTTTTCAGTTGTTCTCTATGGCACAGGGGGAGTGTTAACTCATGAAGAATAAATAATTCAAGTTTGTTTAGGCAATAAAAATGGTGTTTTTTTAATATCAGATTAGCAGTATGACTGAAATAGTAAGCATTTTTTATTTTCTAATGGAAAATATGAAAAATTCTAGAAGCTTTTGGAAAAATAGAAAAATGAATGGCACTTATGAATTGAACTTTTAAGAAATTGAATAATACATATGTTAAACATATTTTCATATAGTGCACCCTTCTATTATTCATAATTTTAATTTATTCATGAAACATTTACAGTATAAATAGCTGAAAGGAAAAAATATAGTATGCCTGGAAATAATTGAACAAGGACAATTTAGAGCCATTTGAGGACTGAAAATAAAAGCCCCCATCTTAAGTAACATTTGTGTCTTCTGGAAAAGTGAAGGGCTAAATACAGTACAGGCTTCAGAGTTGTTTAATGCTAATGTGATAGTGGGCAGTAAATGAAAACAAGCAGTACTTTTATCAGAAGCTACAAGTGTGGTGTTCCTCTGATTTATTAAGACTTATGTGATTGAAAAGACCTGGGCACTTGCTCTTTGTTAAAATATAATATGCACGACTGATGGAAATAATTTTTTTTATTAACAAAACCGTACAAACAGAAAAACACCGATATCATCTGACTTTAATTAGCTTCCTTTTAAAAATATGAAATACAGTGGGAAACTGGAAGATACGCAGTATTCAGGATAAAATCCTTCATCACCCAGTGATTTCTCTAAGGGTTTGTTACTAAGATTATTTTTTTTTAAGTGTTTGCAATAGCATTCACATAATTCAGTTACGACTGATAAGCATGTAATGGTAGCCAGGAGTGTGTGCTTGAGCATACATATGGAAAATCCTAAGAAGGTGGCCAATATAGTCACCAGTGTACAAGCAGACTGTGTCTACTTAGGATAACTTCCTGTTACAAGCGTTTAAAGAGAAGCTGGCTCAGTCAGATCTAACATGTTTACAACTTTGGAGCTGACTTTAAAAAAATAGGCCTCTGAAAAATTACTGTTTGATCATTATTATTTCTCAGATGCATTATGTTTGTTTGAGGGAACTGAAATAAACAATTCATGTGATTTGAGTCTCAAATTGTGTTTTCTTCAAAGCAAGTTGATCAGGCCTTTAAGTAAACTAGAGTAAACATCTTTATGAGCATCTAAATATTTTAGCTCTGTCCAGAAAGTAATTTCTAGCAGGTCAATCTTACTTTTAATCCCTAAAGATAATTTACATTTCAAATTTATCTGAATCTTTTAAGTAGTATTTTTTAAAAGTACAGCTACATTACCAGAAAATTTAATAAATATTGAATCAAAGAATAGAAAAACCCTTGTTTGGAAAGGATGTTCAATATTATCTAGAAAATACAATAAAAAACCCAGAAAACTCAATACACCTTTTACACCTTTTTTCCTACGCTCCCCTCCCCCAAGATGTCTGCTACTAGAGCATTTCACTGAATCTCCAATTGCTGTAGACTTCCTCCCTGTAAAAATGTAAGGCTAATTCCCCAGCTAGTGTGTGTCAGAATAGCTGTATTTAATCAATGAAGCCTTGTTGCTGCGCACTATCAGAGGAAATTTTTCCAGTGTTTTTAATAAAAACTTTAAGGTTTTCATACTCACATTTTTTTTAACACCATAATGTTATCATAAAAACTTCCAAATTTGTTTCTCTCCCTTATCAATTCTGTCCCCTGCTCAAGATTAACCATTTTAGAGGAGGCCAAATCCAATTTGGCCTGGAATGCATGAAACAGCCTGTAATGATTGAATTGGAGAAAATATTTTTTTTTTTTTGTGAAAGTTTAAGGCAGATCCTACATATATCAGTTTGGAAATAGAAGTATTTTCTGCTTACAGGGTACATTCAGGACCATTTCATTTTTGTTTTCTTGTAGTGCTCTTGTCACTATTGTCAGTTGGTTTTCTATGAGAGTTTAAAAACAGCTGTGTTTCATTGGCAAACTTGTAGCCTGTATTTCAACACTGAAGCTTATAGAATTCATTAAAATGGCAATCCATATTGCTGTATTTTAGCTTGCAAGTAGATAGCGTATACCATAAATCTTGCACTGTTCGTTGTGGATGACATGTATAATAATCATTATTATTCATTTTGTACACAACCTCTTCTTTAAAACGTGCCTTAAATGACGTAATAAAAAGGCAGAACTATCCCTTGAAGCTGTGACAACTCATTCATTGCATTTAATGTTTTGGAGACTTCTGTGAAAAGCTACTCCTTTTTATCAGAAATCAAGGATTGAATATTAACCATACTTAAAATAATAAAAAAGTAATTTATATTATTTCTCTTACCACAATTATGTCACAGATGAGCACTGTAAAATTTAAATTGCCAAAATGTACATAATCTCCCCAAAACAGTCTTTTCAGTGTACTAAACAAAACAGAGCAAATTTTTCACACTTATATAGCAAAAACAACAACAGGCTTGACTGAAACAATCCAGTACTGGATAAATGATAGTTAAGAATCTAAGTCTTTATTAAAGCATTAGGAGTCTTTAGAGGAATGTTTCCAAACTTAAATTCCTTTCTTTTTATAAATTTATGTTTTTCACTGGAAGATCAGATTGATGAAAAGTTTCACAAGAGATTTGAGCAACTGTCATTTTTTGAAAATGACTCTTGGACATGTTCTTTTCTTTCTGGATATTTCCATTCTTAGTATATTGTTGAAATCTTGTTCACTGAATTTTGATTTCATAATAAGCACCTAATGTAATAAGTGTTTCATTTTGTTGTAGTCCTAATTAGCCAATCCAGGTACATAAGTGCATTAAATACTACAGGACCATATGGCATTGCAGCCTGTACCAGCTATGAATTCAGTGAAAGTGTGTACGTTCAAAAGTGTTGCTTGAGGTACCTGCTTTGGCACAAGTGTGCAAGAGTGAGCGGGAGCTCAGATGCATGCTTATGTTACTGCAGTTTAGCATTGAGTGGCTGTGGCCAAGTCAGCGAGCACTCTCAGGGCTTAGTTTCCCAGATGCTGTAAGGCTACTTCCACAATGGTAAATAATGCTCCCTGCAGAAGGAGATTTGTAGAGGCCAGCAGTAGGTGCTAAGGTCCTGAGAGCCATGCAGGGTACATCAAAGGGAGCTTATTTTGAACTTGCTCTAGTCTGGTCCTGTGACATTAGCAGGTGCTGCACATTAGGTGTGATTCTGAAGCACGTGTTCTACTTCACTTTCATCTGAAAGGTATGTACTTTATGTGCTCTGGGGCCAGTCGGTAAAGTGAGGCAAAGCCTGGTAAGTGAGGACAATAATATGATTTGTTTTAAAAATATACTCATGATCTTAACTGAATATTGATGTTGGCTCACTGTAAGCCAGAGCTGTTGCTGTGAGTGGCAGTCTTCCCCTCCCAACAACTTCAGAGGCTTGACATTATACCATGCCTTATTTTCCCTGCTGTCAACAGAAGTGTTTAGGCACCTGCAAGGCAAAGCAGGCTGGGAAGCTGATTGAAGTGGCAAATGAAAAAAATAAGTTGCTGGGATGGGTATAAGCAACTTTATAGTAAAGATGTGTAGGACTGTCCCTTCTGGTAGCAGTGAGATTTTTTTTGTGTGATTTTAAGATGTTTGTGAAGTTATACCAGAGATCTGCAGTAAATGGAAGATGGAGCATAGGTGATATAAACTTCAAGAGGAGGAAATGTAAGACTGCACATTGTGTTTCATATCTATACCAAACATGCAATCAGTTATTGCTGAGTAGCTGGCATGCAGTAGCATGTTAAACTGTGGTATCTTGCAGAGTCTTAGATTAGAAGCTAAGAAAACATATGTACAAAGAAGACAGTGATAAACCTATGACAGCATCAGACTGTTTTCTTGTAAGGTTTTTCTTTTTCTGGATATTCAAGAGGAAAGTAAAAATTTAGTCATATAGATTTTGTCAAACAATGTGTGGCTTGATTGTGTAAAAAAGCAGGATGATTCATAATTTCCTGGACCTGTCTTGTCCCCCTCAAGCTTCTGAGTTTTAATATATTTGAACTACAAACATTCACTGACTGTAGTGAGATAAGGTTTAATTTGGTCTCAGAAATGATTCAATAAGGATTTGTTTTCACTTTCTATTCTGTATCTTTCAAACTAGAAATGGAACATAGTGTGCTTGAAACGCTAAAAATACCGGTGAGATACTTCTCTTGCAGTTTACATAATTATGCAGACATAGTTTTCCTGTTTCTATCCAACAGTGAGAATATACGGCAGCAACAGTAAAGTATGGTAGGTATGTATGGTATGGTAAACCTGTTTCGAAGAACCTGAACATACAGAATTTCCAATTGGTTCATCTCCAGGAAGCAACCTATTTGGTCAAAGGCAGTAATAGTTATGTTAAACCTATCTGTGAGGGCTGTCCACTAGAGGGAGACCCAGAATTGATACCCAGGTAACTCTCCAATTTGGTCCAATTTTAGGACCAGTAATAATTTGAGAATTTATGTTTTGCAGGGGGGGAAGATAATTGCATGTGTTAAACCTATACTGAGGAGATATGCTTCTTGGAAAAATGTCTTTTGAATCTCATGTAAGCTTTAATGGTATTTGGGCATTGCAGTTGATTTTTCAATCCTATGGGTGATTTATGCAAAAGCAGGCTTGGCACTCGTGTGACTAACTTGATTTCTTTCTGTCTAATGGGCAGAAATAAAAGTAGTTGGTTATAGAGCTAGTGTCTGAAATCTTTGTCTTAAGGCAATAGAGAGGAAGCTGAGGTGGGTTTAATATAGAGAAGTCAGCTTTCTACTGAAGTTGTTGCTGAACGTTTTATTTAGCTTGGTTTCTAACTCACTGTTAGCTCTGTCATTGCTCATTTTATGAAGCTACACATATTTATGTAATGATTTGCTACTTCATTTACTTCCTTCAGTGTGCATCATTAGCATGAATGCTGCTAAGAACACTAAAATATTAAATGTTTGTCCAGCACTGATTAGAGATTTGTCTTGGGGTTTTTTTGTTGTTGTTATTGTTTGAGGGGTGTTTTTGGTGACTGTCACCTATTTGTCAGAAAGGGGCAAAAGAAACCAGGCAAAAGCTGAAACCAGAGAACGCTTTCTTCTACAGCCTCATAGCTTAGACTTGTTATACATCAAATAGAAACTGCTTCTCACACTTCGTTTTAGTTTCTGGATGAGTGCTCAAGTAAATGAGATGCATTAAAAAATGGGTTTAAAACCCGTTTTCAAAAGCAGGAGATCAAGCCATTTGATTGATGGGGTGTCAGAAGCCCTCTCTGGATATTCTGCTGACTTGTGGCACAGGAGACATAATAGTTTTAGAAACCTAAAGAAGTATGGGTGAGACACTGGAACAGGTTGCCCAGAGAAGCTGTGGATGCCCCATCATTGGAAGTGCTCAAGGTCAGATTGGATGGGGCTTTGAGCAACCTGATCTGGTGAAAGATGTCCCTGCCCATGGCAGGGGTTGGACTAGATGATCTTTAAAGGTTCCTTCCAACCCAAACCATTCTTTGATTCTATGACTGCTCTAAGAGTTCTATGAGACAGCTTTCTTGTGTCAGGGACAATCTGTAACTTAGGAACTGTTGGGATGTCATCTATGGTTACTTCAGTGTATTTGACCATGTTACAAATGCAGGAAACACAGAAATCTCTGAGCAGAAATTGCAAGCCGTGATATTAATTGAAAAACATTGTCATATAATGGCAGTTGATGATCAGTATCTGCCAAGTTAAGTTCCTGTTGTACAAATTACACTGCTCAATGTGTAAGACATCTTCCTTGTTTGATACAGCAGTGCTATGGTGTGTAGCGCGCTACTCCCCACATCATGGCAACTTGCCCAAACTGTTATTGCTTGCAAGATCAGTGCTTTCTGTTTTGTTGTATGCACACCATATTCTGGGGTGTGTCCTCTTGTGATAGAGGTACATATGCTGTATTTCATGAAACTGTTGCCCTTAGCACTAATTAATATCTGCAGAACATGTTTTCCATTCTCTGCTTCTTATTTTGAAGGAATTAGAGATAAGAATTTGCAAGAAACTGAAGTAACAATGGAATCAAAGGTGGCAGAGGAAAAAAGCAACAGAAGGCAGAAGAAGAAACCATGAAGTTGAATTTAAATGACCAGAGTTTAAATGTGATAGTAAACCCAAAAATCCCTGCAGTAAGTCAGGATGGGTGCATCTAGAGAGATCCTGATAAGAGAAACACTGGAAATTTAATAAATCAATCAATAAATAAAAAGACACTTTGGTCTACCCGAACAGTGAAATTTTGAAATTGAAATTTTTAAAAATGTTTATAGGACTACAGCTATAGTGATAATGTAAGGGAAAGCTTCAGGTAGTGGTTGTTTCTAATAGCAAATAGCATCAGTTAATACAAACCTGATACAGCTTGTTCAGGCTTTCATGTGACCTTAAAGACTTGTTCCACAGCAATTGTAAAAAAAAGTAGTGTATTAGTTCAGCTCTTTATACTGTGATTATGGTATATTTTTCTCTTCAGGACTTGTTCTGTTCCTGCCTAAAGCATTTCTGAATTACCTGATTGTATTCTGCTAAAATCTACCAAAGGTGTGATTTGCTCTCAAGGAAGTGACTGTAATGACGCAAAACTTTGCCTCATTATGATGGTGATAACGGAGAAGGTGTACCTTGAACTAGAGAACTGAGTTCTGATCTCTATATCCCATGTTCATGTTTAGTCTTATTCATTAGGAATGACAGCACCTGTCCATCAGCAGGTATTCAGCTGTGGATGGCCAAGGCCTCTACAGGTGAAGGTACTGTGGTAATCATTATACTTGTATATGTATTCACAGAACAGATCAGAGAAAGGGAGGGATTCCCTAAATCAGGGAATGAGGCTATATTACTCTTGAGGAGAAACAGTTTTTTGGGCATAATGTTAGCTTTGTCAGGTTTGATAGTCAGGTATCTTTCTAGTCTACCTGGGTCTGGTCCATGTGGTGGAAAGGTATCCCAGGAACTTATTTGGCTCTGTGTTCCTGTAGGGAAGGTCAATGGAATGGCTTTACAGGGAAAGCCAACAAGATCAAGCCTAAACTCATCTCATTCACAGGAAAATTGTTCTTCTCTGTAGAACTTCATTTTGCCCCCTCCCGACCTCACTAAGCTTAGTGAGAATGATGAAGACATGAGGCTTGATTTTATACAGCTAGAGCAAGTATTTGTTTTCACACACAATTTAGCAATTAGCAACAGAAGGTACATAAACAATGAAAATGTTCTTATTACATGATAGTTAAATAGCCATTTGAGAACAGAAGTGCAGCCGCTCTGCTGGCTGATACAGTGATGGCAGGAATGTCCCATGCTTTAGGATAATTGCTTTAATTGAAACAGGTGTGCCACAGTGCTGCAGCAATTTAGCTACTTTGTGATCTCACTCTAAAGTTTACAAGCAGGCTTTTATAATTTTCATTTCCATTAGTGGAACGCCTCTGAGAAGCAACATGACTTACTTGAAAATATTTTCCATTATCTCCAAGTAGTTCTAAAGTGCTTTCTGCTGTCCTCCCTGCAATGAATCCATTTTGGCTTGCTTCAGGGGATTTGCCTTGCAGAATTCCAGCAACCAAGAGCTAGAGATGCATTTTGAGATACATTTACTGGATGCATGTCAGGTGTGCTGACTGGGAAAATCAATGCCTTCTGGAGGGGTGAGTGTCAGTTCATTAAACTAAGGCCACTGATTAGTGCAGAATTAAATGCTCTCATTCTGTTTCCAAATGTTAAATTGCAGGGATTGTTTGAAGTACTAGTGAAAATTTTCCATAGTTCCTTATTATATCATTTTAAGTGACCAGAGCAAGCAATATGAAGAGATGAATGGCTGAATCTTTGTGAAGAGATTGCAAAGGGGACAAGAGACTAAAGGTCTTTTGTTTCTGGAGTCTCATCTGAACTAGTATGTATGCTTGCCGTTCTCATCCTATATACACCCCAAATGGAAATGAATCTTCTTGAGATTAGAAGACAGGTTTTGCAAATCTCCAGGCAAAGATGGGAGTCTGGGTCTCTTATGCTTCCTTATGTTTCTCATGCTCCATTTCTTTTGGTCAATGTGTCATGACCCTTGACTATACCCATACAGGGTGAAAGGAATGTGGAGGGAAGGGAAAGCAGAGGAAATGCCTCAGAGGGAAAACAGACATTTTTTTCACACCCTAGTGGTTTTAAAAACCATGGACTAGAGACTCTCTAGGTGAAGGCATGTTTCTGTGGAATGGGGACTCATGGGAGAATGTTATGCATTCACCTTGGGAGGCAATTGATTTTTGACAGTGAAACTAGAATCTTAAGATACATAAAAGTCTAGTCAGATGAGTGTGGCTGACTTCTAAAATCTTGAATTTCCTTACCCTGGTTCTCCTTGCCTGGGAAAAAGTAGCACTTCTTTTTGTCTAAGTTTTTAGTATGGGAAGATACTCATAGTAATCCTGGAGAGTGTAGCCTGCTATTCACAAAAGAATTAAAGATTCAATGGATGTCATTTGGTATTGCTTATGTTGCCCCAATTTTACATCAATATATTACGAGAAAGTGAAAAATAGCTTCCATTCTGTGCTTTTCCACTTTTCCATTGAGATATTCAGCAACTGTACTTTTAACAAATTTTTGCTGATGGGCGGTAGCTCACTACATACTGACAGAGTTCATACGCTTCTTTCTCAAATGTCTTTCCTTTTAAGACTGCCATTTAAAAAAAAATATTAAAACAACCTCCCCTTCCCCACCTGAGGACACACACCTGTGATAGGAAGAAATAAAAGGGATGAATTTTCTTTTTTCACTAGCAGTTGATCCTCTTCCTTCCCAACTTAGCATTTCAGAACAATGTAAAAGGGAGTTTTCTTCACACAGATATCAGAAGCTAATGCGATTGAGTCAAGGATTGTAAACAGACTTGGATTACTTTTTCATTAGGGTTGACTGTGGCAGGCTTGTGTGGTTATAGGAATTCTTGGGTAGCTGAGTGAAAAACAGGGAATGACATTGTTGTGCTCCAGCACCCTAACTGGAGAAGGCTGTGGATGACCCTGAGAAATATGATCATCCATCTTTCAATTAAAACTTGGGTAAACATCAGTGTTCAAGTGTCACTTTCCTTTTTTTACCAAAGCATCCTAAGGCAGTGGGACTGTAGAGCCACTTTTAAAACCCTAACCTAAATTAAATCAGCCTTATTTAAGTCAAAGTATGTTAATGCTGATTTGCTGGAAAAACTGTAGTAAAACACGGATATCTAGAAGTAAAGCACAATCATCTACAAACATTAAGCCTTTAAAAGGCAGGGAATAAGTTGGCATCTGTGCAGAGGACTTCCTTTTCTGAATCTAGCAGTGTCATTATCTAAGATGAGTGTTACCAAGTACTTCTTGCTCACTTCTAAACACACAGAAATTGTCTTTTACAAGATTGCAAGATTCACGAACTGAGGTACCTGTTTAAGAGTAGCCACCAGCCCCCAATCTCTGATTTGTTTCCTTTGCCTTCCTCATGTGTTTAGTGCAATAGAGTTCTTGAGATTTCCTTTCACTTTCTAATATAGTTGCCTTTTTTTTCCTCCATACTATATATTTTAATTGTTGCCATAAACATGATGTTCTTATGCCTTATGTATGCAAGTTCTTGATTCCTGCTTGGCCACACTAGCCTGCAAAGATGTTCTCATAAGATTCAGCAGGTCTTTTCAAAGAAGGCTTCAGATGGTATGTTTCACAAGATGTGCTTTTTTTTGGACAACCACACACCAGTAACTAGAGAATAGTTTTGTTTGTGAGAAGAACCCTTTTAGGTTATGGATGACTGCATAAATTCTCTTACTGTTTCTCATTGCTGAACTAATAATACATATCATTGCTACCTTTGAGTCAGTTTCCAAGTAGGAGTAGTTGAAGCATGGCTTAATTTTGTCAGGATATGATAGTTTCTATTACATTAACTTTCAAGGGAACAAAATTAATCTCAAGTTACGTTATATTCCAAGTGCAGTAACTTCAAAGAAATATTCAGTGAGAGATGAAAATAATGATGGGGAAAAAACTGAAAGTTAAGAATAATTGTGTATTCAATATTGGGTAGTGTTGCATTAAAGCTAGACTTCAGCTTTTGTTGTTTCAGGTTAAAATGGTACTGTTTTGAAGGCAGAGTTTTGGGTGGGCTTTAATTTTCAAGTAAGCTGCATTCAAGCATTTACATCTTAATAAAATTTCTGAAGGCAAAAACATTGTCTAACATGAAAAAGCTAAAGGCACATGGAGTAGATTTTAGATAGGGGATTTATAACTGTTCCTAGGGTAGACTTTGACTCTACATTTAAAGTCAGGCAAGCATTTCAAAATATTAATACTTCACCTTTTAATACAGTTTTGGGGAAGTCAGATGTAGGTCTCACAGTCCTGCTTAATATCAAAGTTAACTCTCAATCTAGAAGGCAGATCAATGGCAGAAAAAACATACAAGCATATAATTCAAAACAAACCCACATTTGCATTCCCACAGGTAACTTGGTAGCACTAGCTTCTTTCTTCAAACCAATAAACATTGCACTAAACTGCAGCATGAAATACCGTGCTCATACGAGTGTCTTCTCAATAGTATGACTGTTCCCTCTGTATACAGGTAGAAAAGACAAATTAGATACGGCAGCCATATTAAAGTTTTATGAGGTGTATGTTGCAGAGCCTTTCTTCCATCAAGTGTGATATTAGATATATTTCACTCCCTTTTCTTAAGCAAATAAAGCTTTCTTTCTCATATATAAAAATCAATATAGTTAAAAAGAAATGAAGTCGAGCCTTCAATAAACATGTTAAAAGCTCTTTCTCATTCACACTTAGCTAAGATCAAAGCTGCAAACTTAGGTGTAGATGTACCGTATGGAAATAGAATTACTTCATCTTCTTTTATCATTTTAATGCAACTTCCTCACTTTTATCTTTAGAATTTCTTGAGTACTCAGCTGCTTACTGTCCATTTGCGCAGGGGTGAACTTTATACCTTATGTGTATTTTTATTATTATTATATAAAGTCAGCTCTTTAAGAATATTTCTACTGAAGGACTTATTCCTCCATGCTCAGCACACAGGGAGCTCTGCAACTGAGCCTGAATCATTGGGTCCAGCAGCTCTTTCCTGCTCTGGGATATGCGGATGCCTTTTGGGTGCTTCTAGTCCACACAGGGATGAGGTTCAGTTGTACACCACTCCTCACCAGTGCTCTCCTTCTAAGAGGAGAGGAAACTTAGGCTGTTGGCCAAATGGGTGCTGTGGAAGACACCAGCAGATCATCATAATATAAGGAAATGCAGCTGAGCGTGAACTTAAAATGAGACCTTTTACCTTAAAGACTGAATGTGAACTTTCTGTGCATATCTGAGGTAATCTCAAGTGAGATATTTTTATTTTTCCTATACACTGTATCAAGGAACTCCTACCCTGTATACAGTTTTGTGTTCCTCAAAAAGTATTTTGGAAAGGCAGGAGGGTTATTAAAAGTGCAGAAAGAGTGGTAGGAGTTCTACAAAGCCTCTCATGTAGTGGGACGGGTAATAATCCCAGTTTACAACTGTAACGAAGGCAAGGCTAAGAGAAACTTCTTGAGACTCTGAAGACCTTAGGGGATGGATTTCTGAGAGCAGACACTTCAAGCTTGCCAAAATAGATAAAATTATATTCTGTGGCTGGAAGTTGAAACTATGCAAATTCAAACAAAGTGTAAAGAATGAATTCTTAAATCTTCTTCATGGAATAAGCCTCCTCTTTAAATCTGTATTTTTAAAGGACCACTACAGTGCTTTTAGTAAATAGGGACTGAAAGTAAAAGTTGCTTGGTGATTCCATTTTCTGTGATATGAAATGGTGTGGTCAGACTGAAAGAGCTTCTGGCCTTACAGCTCTGTTAATATTTCTTTTTTTGAGACTGTGCAGGAAGCTTCATAGCTTTTTGTTTCTACTTTTTTTTTTTTCTATGAATGTTATGAAAAATCGAATGAGATTCTGAAAACAAGTAACATTGCAGCAAGCAGGTTTCTTAACCTAGTGTCATAAAGCACAACTTCGTTCCGGGTTAAACAAGAAATACACAACTATTTACTTTTACAATTAAACTTCAGCATTTCAGCAGAAACAGGCATTTTTTTCAGAATGCTTTTACCATGGAAAATGTAGCAGTCACCTTTCCAAATAGATTTTGACAAATATTACCCTGCTGTAATGTATTTGTCAGGGTCAGTCATCTTGAAATATCATCACCCACTACTGTATTGAGCATGGCCCTATGTGATTTCCTGTGACAGAAAATGTTTTGAAAGGAGTATTATTCACAAATGTTTAAAAGATGGCAGTTATCCTTCAAGCAGTTTATAGTCATATAGTGACCTCAAGAGACTAAGCTATAGCGTCCCTATTCTATAAGTTTCAGTCAGATGTCAGCTGGGTAAACTTTGTTTGAAACATCTCCTGAGTAAAGAACAAAATGTAGAAATAGTTTCTTCTAGAAAGTCCAATAATTAAAACAGTAATCCTGGACTGGAGATTTAGGTTCAGTTTCTTCTTTTGTTCGAGGACTTGTGTGGGATCCTTGACAAGTTTTTTATTGTCCTTAGCTGCATCTGTACTATGCTTCCAAGAGTGCATCCTGCTATCCAGATCCATTGTGTGTCCCAAGAGCATTTTAACTTTGTGTATGTCCACCACTTCCATATCTCTTGATGATCACAATGAAGCAGCTTAAGATATTCACCTGCAAAGAAGCTCTGGTGCACTGCAAACAAGTGCCAGTCAGGTTGCCTCACCCATCAGGAACCTGGGAGACACAGTCAAGTTCAGTGGAGGTGAAGTACAGCAGCCGTATCTGCTCCTGAGTCTCTTATTGTTGCTCCACAGGGCCATGATTGTGAACTACTCCAGGGGTATTAAGCTACCCTGGCATTTAATGTATATTTTATTGGTCAGCAAATCACAGGTTTTTATGGTTTCACAGAATCACAAAATGGTGGACGTTGAAAGGGACATCTGGAGGCCATCTTGTACAGCTGCCCTGCTCAAGTAGAGCCACCTAGAGCCAGGACCATGTCCAGGCACCTTTTGCATAGCTCCTTGGAGAGAGATTCCACAACTTCCCTGGTCAGCCTGTGCCAGTGGTCACTAAAAAATAAACAAACCAAAACATTTCCTGTTGCTCAGAGGGAGCCTCCTGTGTTTCAGCTTGTGCCTGTTGCCTGTTTCATACTGTCACCCTAGTAACACTGTGGAAGAATATTAGTCGTCTTTCTAGCATCATGGTTTACATCTTAAAGGGAAAGCAGGACTAAAAAAGTGTGTAGATTTATATTTGTCAGGTTCGTAAGTAATTTTGTTAGCATAAAGACAGTAAAGAAAGATCACTAATGACTATCCTAATACCATGCTGCCAAAATACCCTAAACACCAATCCTGTTTCTAATGAAGTCAGATCATGTCCGGTGTTCAAGTATATATTCTGTACTTCTGCCATTGAAAGCTAACTGTTGCATTTTTAATAGTATCACGTATTTGTCAAGAATCTAGGAGTGAGCAGAATGTGTGAATGCACTCTGCTTTCTACACTGCAATTTCAGTATTATTCTGAAATACTAGTTGAAGCTCTTATCAACATAAAATATTCTGAGCTATTTTGCCAACATTTCTGTGGATGATCTTTCTGCCTTGGTCTAGAAATAAGCAGATGGTTGTCATTTCAAGGTGATGACCTGTCCTGTTTCTGCAGCAGCTCCAGTTTGTTGTTTTATTTTTTTGGGGGGTGGGGGGTGCGGTGTACACATGGGAGGTGGGGACGGTCCATTAATGATCTGTCTTCTTGTCTTCTGATATTTATAATTGATTCAAAGAACATTTGAAATTTAAAAAAAATGTTTTCTTCTCTCTAGAAAATATGAAGGATATTCTTGTGATATATGAACAAGAAGCAGAAGAGTGGGCTCTGTATTTAAAATCTCTTTTTGGACACATAGTGAATGAAGGAGGAATCTTACTCTACGATATAGTGACTTCGTCTTTCAAGCATGAGGAGCTGTGCTCTTTACCCTCTTATAAATGTAAACTCCTGATACTCTCGTGTGGACTTCTTAACTGCCTGAATCGAAAGAGAAGTTATTTTCTGAAGCAAGTTCTAAAACCTCTGGATAATGTGGTGATTCTACTTTGTGGGGTACAGAATTCAGAGATTCTTTATGAGATACTATCCTTAGATGGAGGCAGCAAAGAGATTTCCACTGATCAAGAACCTGAGGAATATCTATCTGTTGTTACTGGAATTATTCAACCAGGTAATCTAAAAATGAAAACTTTTTATGATTATTAAGAGTTTTATTAGCTGTATTAATATCATTTGGAGGAGAGAAAAAGTGATAATTCAGATTTTCTGGAGAAATTATCTCCCTTCAGCTTGGGCCAAGGGTTTTGGTTTGATCATGCATTTCTCATTGAAGTGTGATGAAACTGTTTTAGTCCAGCTTCATTTTCACAGGGAAGCAGCTTTGGAAAGTCTGAAAGCTGCCTCTGCCACCTGTGAACTATCACTACTTCATGGCAAGTTTGAATTGCTGACATAGGCTTGTTTCTGTTTCCTGAGTTTACAAATCTCAGAAACTGTACAAAACTACGGGTTTATGTTTCATTTGTTTCAAAATGCCTTAATGTGACAGTGCACATATTCCTTTAGATAAATCTGACAGTGTGAAAAATAGTTACTGAGTAAGACCTGGTTTCATGGATGGCATTATTTCCTGTTTGAAATGTGGAAGATATAAGAGCAGAAGTTCCCTCCCCCTTTACCAACCCAAGTAATAAGTCTGTACTGGAAGGACTAAAACTCCAGTTTGCACATCCATGGAAACTACAAAGAAGCATTAATGTAAAAATCAGCACTTCTGGAATGTAAGAAAAACCTCTCTTCTGAGGGTGAGAGGTACCGAAATGGCAAAGTCTCTGCATGTGGTTTACTTCAACCCAAAGCTTAACTTTGCCAGGTTGCACAAATGAAACCAAGAACCAACTTTAAAAAGATAGATGCATGGGCCACTTTGGAAGGGTGATGTAAGCTGTGCACAGGTTTCAGGTAGGTGGCTGCGTGTTTTCCTTTGAGATCATATTTATTACTGCTTTTTCGTAGTCTCTAAGTCTCCTGCCTCCTCTCAGCTCTTGTTATTTTGTCATGATTTCATCTACTAAGCACAACATAGTGCTTCTGTTTTTGTTACCTGTAAGGTGCCGTTTTACTGGCGTGGGAGCTTGTGCTTGAGAAAGACATCCTGCAGTTCAGGAGTTTTATTCAGAAATTAACCTGGATTTGGATGCAGATGAACAACCAAGAATATCCTTTTGAACACAGGGTTAGAGAGACCCCAGCTGAGTCAGAGTGACCTAGCTGGATGTCCCTGCAGTCTTGTGCTTGATAAGCTTAAGCATACTTTAAGGCTTTCAAACCTGCCGAGAATGTGTCTACACCCAGCCCAGATATATCAGATCAGTACTTTCAAAACTAAGTTTTAAACTCCTTCTTCCCGACCATCTTCTGTTCTAATATTTCTTGCTGTTCAGTATTTGTTAACCTTTTCCTCAGTATATCTTTTTCTGAGTGTCTTTTAGACTTTAAGTTTTGGGGCTAATTACAGTTGCCTGGTTTGGTTTCAGGAGGTAATGTTTGCAATTTCTGACTGTGTGTGATATGTAGCTTCAGACTGAAGTTCCTTGGCAGCTTTTTAGTGGAATGAAAACAGTGGGTCTATACTATGTGTGTGTATATATAGGAAGGAACTGGGCCCAGAGACAGTCAGTTGAATCATGCACAGGAAATTGCAAACTTTCCTGCAAAGATAAACAGTTTCCTAGAAGGCAGATGACGGTTCTTTGCTTAGGCCTGTGCATTCACAAAAATATTTATTGCATCTGCCCTTGGAGTTTTACTTGCATTGTAATGTCAGGTGGCTAATAGGTGCTCAAATGGTCTTTTCTTTGGCAGTGGTCAATATCAGCAACTTCAGAGACGCGTATGAATCTGAATTAACAAATAGTTGTTGAAGGCCTCAGTCTCTGTGTGTACATATTTACCAGGGGTGCATAGACTGTGGCTGGGATCAGACAATTCAATTGACTGAACTAAATCCAGGACTGGGAGTAGCATTGCTACCTGGTGCTTCAGGGTGTAAGCCCTCCTCCATACACATAACTGGCAACTGCACTGGCCCTGTTTTTTTTCTGTACTGGTGTGCCCTGGCCATCAGGCAGGCCAGCTCAGATCAGTGCTTGCTAGGAGACCTCTGCACTGCTCTCTGTACAGTGAAAGTATTCCAAGTGCGAGGTTTGCTGTCATCTGGTTGTTAATTTAGGCTCTGAGGAGTGAAGATGTGTATGTCTTGTTATTTACCTTTGCTTAAAGGTAATGGTGACCGTTTGCAGCGTCTGTATTTATGATACTCTTCTGTAGAAACTTATTAAGCTCTTAGCCTTTGTGATATCTATGGCAGGAATTTTGATAGATTACGCATCTGGGAAAAATCTTTTCCCTTGTATTTATAATGGCTTGCTAAGGGGTTATTAAGTATACTTGGATTGTTTTTTCTTTGGAGCAATATTTTTATGTCTGTCTTCAGGACTATACACTCACAAGATTTCCCATCTCTCTTCATATGGATCACCGTCATCTGTTGCTTTTCATTTTTGTCAGTTCTAATTCCTTATCCCTTATATTTCTGCTTTTGGAAATTGTAATGAAAACACTTTTGTGTATGTTCTTCATGCTTTACTGTTCCTGTTTTTTTCCTAAATGGTTCATTGCTGGTAACTTGTTCCTCCATGCATTTGTACCTTTTTGTCTCCCCAGTACTAACAAGAGCTGTCAATGTACCAGAATCTAAAAATTTACTGATATGCTTTAATTACAGTAATTACATGGCACCACACTGTTGTGCATCACCGCAACTACATTCTGTTAATCCCTTAGTAGAGCAGGCCATCGAGATCCTAGGTCTAGTTGATGCTAGGGCTCAGGATTGGCTTGTGGGTAGTTAGAACAACTGAAGACAGATGCTAAATCAGGTTGTTACCTCACAATCCTGGAGAGTGTTAATAATGGTTTTGCTTAGGTGCTGGTAATCACAAAATCCCAGGTTGGAAGGGACCTCAGGGATCATCCAGTCCAACCTTTCTAGGAAGAGCACAGTCTAAACAAGATGACCCAGCACCCTGTCCAGACAACTCTTGAAGGTGTCCAATGTGGCCGAGTCAACCACTTCCCTGGGGAGATTATTCCAATGGGTGACTGTCCTCACTGTGAAAAACTTCCCTCTCGTGTCCAACTGGAATCTCCCCAAGAGCAACTTGTGTCCATTCCCCCTTGTCCTCTCCATGTGACTCCGTGTAAAAAGGGAGTCTCCATCTTCTTTGTAGTTACCCCTTAAGTACTGGTACACGGTGATGAGATCCCCTCTGAGCCTCCTTTTCTTGAGGCTGAACAAACCCAGTTCTCCCAGCCTATCCTTGTATGGCAGCTCCCCAGTCCTTTGATCATCTTGGTGACCCTTCTCTGGACCGCTTCCAGCCTGTCCGCATCCTTTTTGTACAGCGGGGACCGGAACTGTACACAGTACTCCAGGTGTGGCCTGACTACCCTTCCTTTACAGCTTTCTCCATACTCTGCAAAGTTCCTAGGCAAGATAAGTTCTCAGGAGTAAAGGGAGAACTGAGGCATGGAAACTGACCTTTTCTAACATGTGTTTCCTGGATGGTGACAGATTTTATTATACTCACCTTATACATGAAGAGGAATGCAAATATTTTTATTGCTGTCAAAAGATTCCTTTAGGAGGAAAAGCACTGTTTGAAACTGCTACATTCAGATATGGAGTTGGTTTTGAATTTTGTGTAAGGGCCCATTGCCATAAAAAAAGAGAAATAGCCAAGAAAGAGAAATTTTGTTTTTCTATGTTAACATCTAAGATGGCCTAGTGTGACTCTAGAATTCTGACTTTTCTTTAACAGCTTTCCTTAATATTGCTGAAGTAGAATCAGGAGACACATTTTGTTTGCATCTGTCTGTCTTCCTTTCCGTTTTTCTTTCTACAGCTTCTCCTTGGTCTGCTGAACTGTGTACACCTTTTTATATTAAATTGATATACTTTCAGTGTATTAATTTAGTACCCTGGAGACTTTTAGCCTAGACATAGCTAGGGTTTTTGTTTAGTCATGAAACACTTCAAATTCAGGCTAGCAGGAGATTTGTAGGTATAAATAGATATTTGCAGCTGGAGGTAGTTACTTAGATCTTGAAATGTCCTGAATTCCTCCTGTAGTTATTTGTGCCTCAGTATTGATAATGCAAAAAGAGAACAGGTCTTATCAAATACAAAAAAAAATTCTGCGACACTTTCTAAAGTGTGCAGACACTATTATGACACATTTTAGTAGGACTTCTCAGTACAGCTCAGGAGTTGTAAGAATCAATTAGTCTGCATGCTGTTTTATTAGATTTCATTGTTTACAGCTCAGCAAAGCAACTCTTGTCACTTCTACTCCCAGCCTTTTCTCTAAGCACTGGTATAATCTTCCCACCTCCCACCCCCAAAATATGAAGAGAATCTACTTCTATAAAATTTGATAGTTGAGAACCACTCAACATACATGTATCTATTCATTATCTGCTTTTGTATTGAAAAGTGAGAAGAGGTACATAAAGTAACATAACTCAGCTAGAAAACTGTATCCACGGTCTTTGACAGCCCAGGAGAGATTCTCAGAATGAATATGTAACTTCTACTTGAGACAGCAATATGCCATTAATTTCTGTTTGTTACCTAAGAAGTATTCAGTGTACCTGCACACAATTTTAATCACCAAGATCATGAATGTTAAGAAAACTACTTTTACATCTACTAGTAAGGTATAGATCTGGAGTAATGAGACACTAGCATTAGGTATTTGTCTCCAATAAGTAAATGTAAGACAAACAGGCTGGGAGCTTAAAGTAGGGTTTAACATACACAAATCTTCAGCCTGTTTCACATATGAAGCTCATTTCCATTGTGCAGGTCACTGAAAAGGAATCACTAAACTTTTACCATAAGTCTTTATGGTATCTGTCTGCTGTTTCTTTTCTAGTACAGTGGCACAGATTTTATTCTGCCAGGAATTGGGTATAGTGTTGAATACTGAAGCAATACTTCACATTTTCAATCTACTGCTTTGCTTGTTCTCCAGTAAAATCCTCTTCATGTTGGTACTCAAGTATGAGTAACCAACAAAGATGGATTTTCTTAGGCTGTCAGCAAGACTTGTGCTGATGAGCTAGAACACTTAATTTAAAGTGGGAACTTTACCATTGTCTTCAATGGGCAAGAGTTTCACCTAGATTTTG
This sequence comes from Phalacrocorax carbo, assembly GCF_963921805.1. NCBI lineage: Eukaryota > Metazoa > Chordata > Aves > Suliformes > Phalacrocoracidae > Phalacrocorax > Phalacrocorax carbo. Next base: position 56,020,807 of record NC_087516.1, read on the forward strand.
ACATTGACTTGGAGTCTACGAAGAAATGAAGCTAAGTGCTAACAAGAACCAAAGTTGAAGAGGAAAGAAAATGACTGAAATTTGGGGTTGTTTTTTTTTTTGTGAATACTGAATACAGCTTGGTTTTGTGTACGTGTGCTGAAGCTTGGTTGTAAAGATTGCTCACATGGACACACAAGATTGAGTAAATAGAGGGAAGTAGGTAGGTGGTTCTGGCCTTGTTCACTGCTGGGAGGGGTTGCAGTAGATGAGACCACATGCTTGTACCTCCCTTTCCTCCTTCCCCAATGTAGTTACATTCACACAGTGCATAAAACTGTTGGTGCTTAGAGGTCGTCTGCTTTTTGAGGAGCACCCCAAATGCCAATTAAACTTTTTTATTAAAATGACAATAATCTGTATTAATTTGTTGTGAGCAGAAGGGGCATTTTGTTGGCTGAAGTGTGCTACAGTATCATCCTTGTTTCCTTTTTCCCCTGCCAATGAGTCTTTGAACTGCTCTGCAGGGCCTGCTGCTAAGATCTTCCTGAGATGCATTTCTCCATCTCTGCACAGAATGATTGCTGGGATGCCAGTGCAGTGATGGGGGTTTGTACCAGGGATGACTGTCAACAAAAAATGGTGGTTAGTGTCAGTAACTTGTTTCATCTGGCACGTGATCCTGGCTGTTTCAAACCAGAAGGGAAACTGAAGTGGCAGCCTGGAGGTGGCAACCATAGACAGGGTGTGGAGACTGTCATCCCCTGTTGCTTAAACTGAGTTCTTTGTTCTTTCATCTGCTATTTCTGCAAGATCCAGAGAAGATTTTTGTGTGTTATATAATCAGGTTTCTTAGCAGTTCATATTTCGATCTGTCTAGCCAGTCATGGTGACCTGTACACTTGGATTCTGAAGTATGCATCATGCATGTGATGTTTTTTCCTCTTATTTTTGACACTAATTGGATGAAAACTGCTTATACCTGGAAAAGTGAATGCACTGACATCTTAAAGTGAATGTTCTTTAACAGCATTTAGGACAAGCTCATAAAAAGTTTTATTAATAATAAAAGTCAAATGACTAGAACATAAACATTACTACAACAGTGTGCGCTAATTTAATGTACTGTGGTTTTACTGTTGTTTATTTAGGTTATAATTTTTTATTTTTAAAATGAATTAATGGATTTATTATTATGCTCTTTCAAGGTTGCAAGTGGACACCATCCAAATTTATGTATTGTTTATGGTACTACAGCCATCAGTCAGTATTTAGCTGCAGCTGTGAGGCTATTTCTAAAGCTTACAAATAATTTAATTTTAAGATTTCCATCAGGTATTTTGCAGCTGGCACTGTGAAATGTCTGTCTGAATCTGTAGTCTTAAATGTCCTTCATATAATGTATTATCGACTCTTTTCAGGTTTTGCACTGTGGTTACCAATCACAATTACTGAAAAGTTGTTATTGGAAGGTGTTGAGAGACATCGTCTGTAAATACGTTCTTTGTATATTTTTTGGCACACAAGTGTTGTTATAACAAAATCGCTATTTGTAATTTCACCATGATGTATTTCTGTTAAGGTAGTGTCAGCGTCTTGGAAATAGGATAAAATAAGGGTCATGTTGTTTTCCAGATTAAAAAAATTGTAACACCTATCCCTGAAAAAATTTAGCGTAGCACCTATTTAAGTTCATTCTGAAAAAAAAAATCAGAATTAGGATAGCAAAATAAGAACTTTTTTAAAATATAGAATCAGATTTTGCTTTCGGTAGGGTCTCTTTGTACTTACTTAAATGGCTGTGAGGACAGAACTTGGTCCAGAAAATGCTATTACAGTTACAAAGTTAGGTGTTCAAAAGTCAAAAAGCTATAGGTACAAAGTAGCCTATTAAACATTAGTTAGGACATTGTTCATAGCATTTATTGCCTTTAATTATGTGAGCGCATTCTTTCCCACTCCCCACACCCCCCACCAAGAACCTGCCCTCATTAGTACACAGGGTAAATAGTGTTCAGTTAATTAGCGGTTATTTAATACTTTGTTTTGTGTTTGAGTTTGTGATTGCATTATTTATGTACTGAATGCCATTCAAATCCTGTTGAGAAAACAGATTTATTAATTTCCTAATGTGCATTTCTGTAGAACTCCTTTCTGTATTGAGTGCTCTCCAAACATTATTTTATCATCATTTTACATACTAGTGTTTAGCAATATTAGGGGGAAGCATTTCTTCCACTTCTGATACCACTTTACGACATTACTTTTCATAACACTTACAAATATACAGTATTTTTTACATCCATATTCAAACTCCCTTAAATTTCAGATGCATCTGTGACTGCTGAAATGTCTGCAGGTCAGCTGTAAGGTCTTTCATGGAAAGTGCAATACGAAACTCATGAGTACTTCTGAAAAGCATGTTTTAAAAGCCTTCTAGCTTTTTGCCTGAAAATTTCAGGGTGGGAACCTGAAATTACCTGAATTCTCTACACCAGTAATCAACTAATATCACTGTCCTATCTCTCACTGGAATCCTCTCCTCATTCCCTGGACTTTGGTTATTACAAGAATAACTGAATCAGAATACAGTAAACACCACCTTCTTTAAGTACAAAACCACAATGCCCGAGTAGGTCTAACTTGTGCACTGTCCACAGTACAGATCAATTTAAAAGAAATAGTCGACAATATACTACAAAGGAGAAAGAATGCTTTTGAGTGTTTGATTTTATGTGACCTTAATAAAGTCATTATAAAACTATTGCTTTCCCAGGCTCCTCATCCTAGCCTTGGAGTCTTTACCCAGTGACTCTTACTTTTCAGTCTTGGCCCCTTGAATATTGGTTATTCACTTCTGGAGCACTCTGCAGTATACATGGGATCGTGATCAGGATCCCACAGATGCTGTACAACAGCATGTTTGTTGAGTTAGCTAGCTCTCACAATATGGAGTTCAAGCAGGCCTTGTATCTTTTAAGTCAATGTTACCTCAGATGTGGAAAAAGAGGTGGTAACTTGATCCAGCATAGAGTGGCATAGACAGCTATTGCATAATACAGCAGAAAGTCTCCTGGTAGCTATTAAGCCATCAAAATAATTTCAACATATCTGAACTGACAAGTTTCTTAATATTTTACCAGTACTTTACTTCATGTGGCCATTGCTTTTTTGACGCAATACTGGGAGCTCTGTAGCTTGATTGATTGTATTATCAAACGCAGCCCTGCACAGTTGTCTTGTCTTCCAAACCCCAAGCCTGCATCCTTTTTCCATTTCTCACTTCCCTGTACCTGGTTCTATTCTCTTTCCTTTTGCCCAGCTCCTCACCCATTGTTTGCTGTATTGACATTCAGGGAGACTTTTCTTCCTCAAGCCCACATTCCTTACCTGCTATAGTAAATTGAAAAGATCAGTCACAGGGATGTTTACTGAAAAAGGATAAATACAGTTCCATCTGAAGATCTGTCTAGGCTTGTTCCTCTCCACTAGCCTTTGTATTTTTATTCCTATCTGCAAAACGGTAGCTTTACAATAGCTGTACCTTGCATTTAAAATAACATACAGAATTTCGTCTAATAAAAGAAAGTGGAAATTGGTGGCATGGTATTTCCTTATTTCTGAGGTTTTAGGTTCTTTGTCCATTTGTTTTCTTAACTCTGTTTTAGTTAGCCAATTTTTTTCCCCCAGCTTGATATCAGATGCTAAGATCTTCCTTAGAGCAAATTAAACACTGTGAAACAGTCAAGTAGGAGGGCAATGATCACTGTCATCAGAGTTGATGACCAGTTAAAGATATTTCCAAGTAGATACCATTAAAGAATTACTCTTTTTCCCTAGGTAAGCCACAAAATGAAAATCCTGGAGACTCTTTGTCTTACATCTATGAAGCAGTTCTTGCAGATGGTGAGTTGAATTCCCCTTGCATTTACTCAAATAAAGCCAGTACTCTTCAGAAAATTAAATTTGTTTTCTTGCATCTTGTCAGACATGAAAGGCGATAAAACAACCTTACCATAACATACAGCTGTGTAGAGGAACATGCCTTGTTTTCAAACATCCACCCACACATCTATACCCACACAATCTTGTGAGGAGTGTGAAAAGGGGAGGAGATTCAGCAGGGACGTTTCCTTTGATTTCAGAGTATTAAAAAAAAAAAAAAAAAAAAGACATGGAGATCTTTCTTTTCTGTTCCCAGCATGAGGAGTTTTGCTTGCAGTAAAGAGAGAATTTATTTGAAATTTCAGATAAATCTGTCCTACTCACATTACATTTGCAGCATCATGCATTGGCAGCCAGTGGTTGGGAGAAGCCCTGCATCACAACTTCAGCACCTGTTGACATTTACCATTCTGGTTTATTTATATTTGTGAAAGCCCATAGAGTCTTAGTAAGGAAAACAGACTGCAAAAATCTCCACTTGCTTTTAGTAACAAGCTACGTAACATGTTTCCTATCCCCAGTTCTTACGTAAACAACATCAGGGGAGGTTTAGATTGGATATTAGGAAAAAATTCTTTACTGGAAGAGTGGTCAGGCATTGGAACAGGCTGCCCAGAGAGGTGGTAGAGTCACCATCCCTGGAGGTGTTCAAAAAACATGTAGACGTGGCACTTCAGGGCATGGTTTAGGAGGCATGGTGGTGTTGGGTTGACTGTTGGACTTGATGATCCTTAGAGGTCTTTTCCAACCTTTATGATTCTATTTTGGGGTTGATACTGTTGTGAAGTGATTAGCTTAACAGCACCAGCATGCTGTCTGATGGAAACGACAAGTAAGTTATTTTGGAATTCCTGGCATACCAGTTCTGTACTGCTGGTTACTCTCAGGTTACTGGCTCTGTGGTCTGTTTTGCTGGCAAGGTGTAAAGGCAGAAGGATGCTGCAAGGGCACTGTCTCTTCCTCGCTGGCACAATTTCAATATACATGTCAGTGATGTATGGAGTTTAGAATTTTAGATTCTTCAGTTAATTACAAGACACGAGCATCAACCTGTGTGCTTTTAAATACTCCAGTCATTCCTGCTTACTATTCTTTGGTTCACAATCCAGAACAAACTTGGAGTATGTGAATTGGATCCCTTTCTGATAAAACTAAAAGGCAAAGTGCACTCTGGGAGCTCACTGGGTGCACTTCATACACTAAAAGGTGTGCATTCTACAGGTCCAGACCAGAACTAGTTGGAAATATGCCCCTTTGAAATATGTGTAGTGTGGAAGGGAGTATTTAGCACCAACCATTTCTCTCTACTAAATCTTCTCCTATTAGTCCTCCCTTTCTTTCTGACAGGGACTGTTTGTGACTCTCTTAGCATCTCAGGTGTACTGGTGTGATCTCAAGCAGAAAACTACAGTAAAACAACACTTTTTTTACCCCTACAGAGCTACTGTCAAGGTTTCTAAGGGTGTCTCTTGGTCCTGTGTTGAACGTGCCATGGGTCAGTGCATTGAAGAAGTTTGTTTGTATAAAGGCGACTTTTTGTCATTACTGGCTCATCATCCAGGTGCTTAATAAGCTGGCATCACTGTTCCTCTCATTCATGATCATGATGTCCAAAAAACGAGACAGTAAAAGAGGGAATAATGGTCAGAGAAAACAGAGAATCCCAAGAAAAGAAAGGACTGGGGAGGTGTTCCGCCAAGCTACTCCCACTTTAAACCTTGACTTTTTTTATATTAATCCTTTTCTGCTTTTACATGGGGACTTGAAGAGCACCTTTAAATCAAAGTTTACCATCAGCTGAATGGTTGATGTTGTAATAAAGTGAATTGAAGATTTTCTAGCCAGGAAAGGCTTGGATTAAAAGCAAAAATTTCACTTGAAATCTTTGCTGAAGTTGCCTGGACCACAGTTCTTAGTCACCTTTTGGCAGTCATCTTGATAGCACTGATTGTATGTCGCCTCTGCTGGCTAATGATGTCTAGTTATTGCTAAGAGGACTAAAGAGGTTCTCAATTGCTGTGATGAGTGAAAGGGACAATTAGAAAAGAGGGATTCCCAAAAATTGTGTCCCTTATGTGAGGTTAAGACTGATCCCAAATGAGTGTAAGGAAATACATGGGTCAACATTTCTTCTGTGGTGGTGCAACAGGGAGCAGTTATCTGATACCACTGCAGAGCTTTGGAGGGAAAAGTAGACCAAGAAGTGAAATTATGTCAGTTTCCAAGATTCAGCATATCAATCTTTATAAAGCCAGGAAAGGTAAGAGACCAGATGCAAATGACCCAGTATTTGTGCCTGTAGAAAGTAGGTGAACCTTCAGGTAACCAGACAGGATTTGACTTTGGACAAGTTGTGAAAAATACGTTTCCAAGGACTCTCTCTTCTCTTTGCTCCTTCCTAATAAGAAGGAAGTGTACACAGTGCTAACTGTATGTAGGACGCAAAACAGAAGTGTCAGGAGAAATTATAAAACAAGAAAGTATTTTCGCTAGAGCCCTATAACTTCACAAAAGAACAGCACTTCCTGTAAGGTCTTAAGTGGAAACTGGCATGCCAAAAGCTGAAGTTTGAGTGTACAGATATTGTACAAAAGAAAGGATAAGCTGAGAGAAGATGGAATGTAGACTTGAACTGGAATGAAGGTTGAACAGATCAGAAGTATAAAGCTAAATGAGAAATCTAAAGCAACAAGGGTGGAAAGAGCAGCAAGTGGATGACAGGACATAGGGAGAAAGAAAAAAAAAACAAACGAAAACAAACTGAAACAAACTATATCCAATAAAGCAAAGGTAGATGGGGAATGAGCAAGCACTAACAATCAATAAGAAGTGATTGACTAAAGTGAATTGTGCAAGGCCTTGAGGGAAAAGGTCAGACAGTACACAGGAAAATGGAAAAACAATATGATCACTGAGATCCTTTGGGGAAATATGAGCTACAATCAGATGTGAAAACAATTGATTTGCTAGTGAGTGATGGAAAAGATCCTGTTGTGGAATGCTAATCACCATGATATGAATGTATGAGGACTCATTCCTGTAGGTGATAAGTGAACAAGTCAGCTCTCCAGCCACTCACAAATGTTGTTATGTGTTTATTTTGGGTTTCTATGTAAGAAAAGCAGACTTATTTTTATGGCTAGAAAGCTGCATTTTGAGAAATTCGCTTGTGGTTCCTCAGGAAATTTTCTGCTCCCCAAAGAGCAACTAAGGTTGGAAAAGTTAAGGAGTCTTACTAGGATCTGGGTACACAGCCGCATAACCATACAGATAAAATGTGAATGCCTTATTGTGGAACTGGCATTCATTATTTTACCTGCAAAATAGAGATAACCTCAGATTTAGATACCCATTAGGTGATATTCAGCTTCAAAAAAGGCTGTTCTCCTGTCAAATAGCTTCGTCTTTTTTAACATTTGCCATTAAGGCTTGAATCCTAGCACTTACTAATGGAACCAATTAGGAATGGGGGAGCAGAGCACAAAAAGATGATTTTGAAGTTTGGTAGCTGTCTGCCTATAAGTTTTAACAGGAGACATCTTTTGGTCCTGCTCAGAGGTCTCAGCAAACTAACATATATGTGCATACCATGTTACCTGTATCCTTTACCAAACTAATCTGGAGAAAAGCCAGCACTTTGTAACAAAATAGATGGCATCCCTTCTGCAGATAAAGAAGAGCTATCAGAGTAGAATCATAGAATGGCTTAGGTTGCAAGGGATCTTTAGAGGTCGTCTAGTCCAACTCCCCTGCAGTGAGCAGGGACATCTTCAACTAGATCAGGTTGCTCAGTACCTTTGCTATGCTATTCTTTCCTATAATGCCATCTGAAATCCTATTTTAGTAAAACACGCCTATTTTGGGGTCTAGGTGTTTGATAAAAGGACAGTGCCTTAAAAGATAATGACCTCAGATTACTTTCCTATTCATAACCCTAGTAAAAGGAAAATAATCAGGAGTTAGAAAGCAAGCATGGCTTTCAGATGTGTCTAAAAACATTACTCTTGATTGTGTTCCTCAGAAAGGAGCACACGTTTTAGCCTGCTTTAAGGGTCAATAGATTTTAGCTATTTCAAACCAAAAGCGGGAGTAAATTGCAAAGCAGCAAAGCAGCGTGTCTCCTAGTGAGTCAGTCAGTCTTGGTAATCACATCCCCCCCCCCCCCCCCTTCTTTAATACCAAATTACCAAATGTGTCTGGCATGAGTCTTTCTGCTGACAGCAGTTGTGGCAGCATGGCATGGAGAGATGTGGTCTCTTAGACAGAAAAGTCCCATGTAATTTAGAGCTGTACAGATTAAGAACAGCATCGTAAATTTCACCCAGGCATTGATACCCTGTGCAGGTATTGGAGCTCTGCTGTCATACTCAGACTGATACGCTATTTGGTGAATGAGCTGTTACAGTTCAAGCTAGCTGCTGTTACCAGAATGATTTAAAGGATGCTATAACATGGAGTATATTGTCTTGTGTCAGTAAATGTGTGGATACTATTAATGATATGTATGCTGTACTTTGAGTCAGGCAAAGGCTGAGAATGCCAGCTACCAGCGTCTCTCCCCCTAGGCTCTCCCAATGCAGTTGTTAAAGGACTTCTCAGTTATGTTAAACTTCATGACCTTCCAGACATGTAATTTTTTTACTTTGACCATAAAGAATATTCTTCATCAAGATAATAGCTTCAAACATGGCCAAGAGGGGAGAGTTTGGCTCCTCACTAGTAGTTCCTTGAGGGTGATATCTGTAAAAACTTGAATCCCTATTCAGCCTGAAATCTGAGCCTTTGGCCTGCCTGCCGCGTGTGCTTCACTGAAGTATGACTTGATTCTAAAATGATCCCCTCTACCTGTGTTCTTTCATATCTATATAATACAAAATGTAGCCACATGCCACTTCTGTGTCCAATGTGTCCAGTGTGCAGTTTGTGCAGGCCAGTTATAAGAGGCTTGAATAGTAGTTTAGAGATAATAGAGCCACTAGGCAGCTGTAGCTAGCCCGTTTGGAATAACAGGGAAGTTGCAGGACTATTTTATCAAGCAAACACATTTTGGAGGTCTGCTCACAACCCAGGATGCCTCTGCTATCAGTCCTTTTGTCTTCAGCGGTAATTTGAGTCAGTAGCGGGAGGATAACCTGTCTCTGTTGTTGTAACAGCATGTCTCAGATTTTGGGCTTCACTGAAACAGATGTGATATGTGTGTGCTGATACCACATAGAAATGGAACAAAAATGCCAAAGTGTTCTTATTGTGGTAGAACTTTAGTAACTCTGAAGTGGATAGATGGACTCTTTAATAAAGCATTAGGCTTTAATAACTGAGAACTGCTGGTGCACACAGAGGGCCAGACAGACTTCAGTTTACTTTTCCCTGGAGAAGAGGCAGGATGAAAGTATGAAGAATGTAGAAACTGGAAATAACAGGCCTAGGCTCCATCAACAGTTCTGCTCAGCACCTAAATGACCTCAGGCAGGTAGTTATTTCCAAACTAATCAGTGTGCCTAATAGTTTAGAAACTCTTTGGGACAGTCTTACTATGTGTCTAAAGCTCAGCAGAATGGTCATTAGTGCTACTGCTGCAGCTGAAAATCATAGCTTTGATTGCAGTAAAAATAATAACATGAATTGATAAATTCTGGTAAAAGATAAATTTAGTCCCAAAAAGCCTTTAAATATATGCATCCTAACCAAAGTACTGATTGCAGACTTTAAGTCAAATCTTTCTTCCAAGCCACAGACCAGTTAGGAACTACCTTGTCATAGCCTTAGATTGCCTCAGAATATACAGTTAAAATCATATGAAAGTATATATATGAAGAAACACCCACAGTTTCATGCAAATTATTTCTCAAACATTATTGATAAATTAATAGTAAATGGCTTTTTGCTGTTTTGGGGTTATTTGAAGGCAAGATTTTTGGTTTTTGCTACCAGATCCAATATGACTACACATGATAAGACTCTCATATTGTGTTTAGATGCTTTTATGATTACTCCATTAGGCTACAATTAGAGTGGTAAATTTTTGTGTACAAAAACATAGCTGATAATATAAGAATAGGTGGGTGTGCACCTTTGCAATCAGATCAATCTTTGCCTACACGTATATAGTAATGCATAAAGCAATAGATGCAAGGGGGTTCCAGGGGTTGCTCTTATGGGAGAGAAATAGACGTGAATGAAAATTGCAGCACCATCGGTTGCTAAGATGACATAAACACCAACTCCAAATATTCAGAAAAACTGCCCTTCATAGCTTTTAAAGGAACTGTCAAGTTGATGCTTATTTGCAAGAAAAATTGTTCACTATAAGTAAAGTAATCGAAACAATTTGGAGGCATGGGCAAAATAGGCCAACTCACAGAAAGCTACTGGTTTTGACAGAACTCAACCATGCAGGAGAAACTGGGACTAAGAATGCTTTTGAGAAAGACAAAGGTAACTGTCAATGTATTTGCAAAAGATAGATGATTCAGCATAGAGAGAAACATTATTTAAAGCATGTTCAATAATGAATATGTTTACTTTGGTCTGGAATTTATACATGATAAAAAACGAAAGAAAGATTTAAGTTAGATGTTTATATGTTTGAGTATGTATGTAATCATTTTCTGTGATTTTTAGAAATCTTCCCATTCCTAAGCCCTCTCTCACCATCAGTAAAGGAAAACTTTTCAGCAGAGTAGAAAAGGGGATTTGTTTTGAAATCATATCTTAGAAAGGACTTACAGTAAAAATTAATAAATCCCATGTTCATGCTGAGGTAAACAGGCTCACTGAATGAAGCCCAGTATGGTGGATGTTTTCTGCCTCCATGTTTCTCTCAGCCTTTCTCAGGTCATTTATAGAGCAATTTGTGCAGTTAGAGGCTGCCTTACAATCACACTCTGCTGCGCTCTCAGCTGAGTTCATACAGCATTTGCAAATACCCATACTTGGAGAGGATTAACTTTCATGAATATCTGTGATAAACTTCTGGTGGATTGCAGGAAGAATATGGTGTGCATAAGTCTTTTTTTCCTGATTTTTCCACATTGCAGAAGGTTACTTTTGTTTTTTTTCTGTATGGCTCTACTTTCATCCACATTCCTGCAGAGCATTCACACATGTGTTTGACTTTAAGCTTTTGAATTATGAGGAAGTCACTTATACATGAGCACCTTTCCAATTATACCTCACAGAACCTAGTGGGACCACCTCTGCCTTCATCTCGCATTGTGCTGGGGAGTGGTCCTACCATATTGCATGGGATGACTCTTGCACTTAAATGATCTGCTGAACATAGCCTAAGTGTCCTTCCCTGTAATCCTCTTTATTTTCATCTTTGACACTGGAACATCCTGTCTTTTCATTCACATGGCAAGTTAACCATGTGTGCTTAATTACCTTTCCATTCCTTGTCATCTGCCTAACATGATTTGCCAGTATTTCTCAGCCTCTTATAGTTGTGTGATCTAGGGATAAATGAGGACCTTTTTTGTATGCAGTTTCAGTTCTTCATCTAGCATTGCTTTAGCAAACTTGAGGAAGAACTGGAATTTGTAAAGCTAGCAGGCATTTTGCTTTTGTAAAACCAACTAAATTTTGGCTGTGAGATTCATCCTATGGGTTGCCTTAGAAAACACGTAAATCTTTCATAAGTTTGTTTTCTGCTATTTTTAATACCCCAAATCTGTCACATACTTTTTTGACTTGAAACATGTAGCAATTACCAAGCAAAGACAGAGGCAATTTATAATCCTCATGTAGACTGCAATAGGGATAGCTAAAGAGTATATTTGAAAAGTTGGAATTTGGGGGTAGGGGAAGGTTGGATGTGGCATGAAATTTGTTCAGAAGCCATGGTACAGCATTAATTGTTGAATCCACAAGAGACTAGAGAGGGTTCATTAAAACTTCACAGTTTATGCGAAGGAATGCAATTTCAAAGTTATTTGATGAATTCAGTTGAAAATGTTAAATTGAAAGCAATAATGCATTCCAAGAGATTTTGTGTAAAATATACCAAATTGATGTATTGAAGTTACATGAATTAAGACAGAACATTGAAGTAAAATTGAAAACATCAGCACTGTGCCCAATTAATTGAATAGCTGTTACAATAAACGTGTGTAATATTTTATTATTTAAATATGAGCTTGAATTTAAGATCAGTCCTTTCAATGTGACTGTCAGTAGTAGATATTTATCAAAAGTCAGCCAACAGAAGTAACCTAATGGAAATGGAGAATTACCCTCTGTAATAGACGATAATTCCCAGTAGGACTGCCCTGAATACTCAAGGGAAGATGATAATAGATTTTCCTTTCTTTTTAGCCTCTAGCTCATAGTGCTGTCTAAGCATCATTAGATATAGTTAATATTTCTTATACTTCGATCCTACAAGAAAGGGTCTGGTTTTATTCATCCATTATTTTAGTCATTACTGCTACAGTTTAAGAACCTCACAGATAGGTCACCACTATATAAAACGTTAAAAGAACACACTCACCAAGGAACAACTACCTTTTAATAAATCCTCTTTCAGATATTCCAGCATTATGGTGATGTTCCTTTTCTTTTAAGCTAATCTTCACCTACAGCTCCAAATCCTTGTTAAGTGATCATTTTTCTGAAAGCCTTAGCAATTAGTGGAGCTCCCTAGCCATTGCTTTCAGGTTAAAAGCAAGACCATAAAGGGGATTCACAGTGAAGATGTCCAAAATTTAAGTGTTCAAAAGACCTGTACATCAGGCAACACTTTCTGCCCCCATTAAACAAATATTGTCATACATTGCTCCATTTGTGTTACTAGAATGTCATTACTGTAAACCCTTATGAACTATATTGTTTTAGTTAATGCCACCAAGCCAAGGCTTGCTTAATCTCTGATGTATTGCTTATTCAGCATTTATAAATATCACTTCATATGGTTGTTTCATGTTCTACATTTTAGGACAGATAGTGTGCAACTGCAGGTGGGAATCTGAGTGCTAGAGACATCTGGAGTTTGGTTATTAAATAGAGAGTAGTGATAACACTTGTTATTATCACTGTTATTCTGGGCTGCTGTAAATGGCTTTCACTGATTGTCAGGTAGACCTGACATTTAGTTAAAGAGGTCTTGCTTGATGTTTTTTAGCTAATAAATTTCTAACCACTTAGCAGGGGAACCTCTCGTTCTCTTAAATATCCAAGCTTTGAGGTAAGAGCCACATTTCTTAATAATGTGTCTAAACTCTAGGGCTGTGCAATCCCGATACTGACTGGGTTGAAATCCTGATATTGTAGTCACATGTCACTAGGCATAATAAAAGCATTAAAGCGCAATTAATGCATGAGGAAAACGTTATCCTAATTTAAACCAACTTGTTAGCACTAGCATTGACCTTCTCAGTAGATGAATTATTCTGGACATTAAAAGGTGGAATTAACTACTGTCATCTTCAATAAGTAGAGTGCAGACAGTAGAAATAAAGCTGTCATGAACTTCACATAGACAAGAATGCATCCACACGATCCTTGAAGAATGTTCACTGACAGAAAGCTGACATCTGAGAATCCAGTGCCTACCAGATTTGTTATTCAGCCCTTTCATTTTGTCAACCTGATAATGAAGTGCTTCTTGTCTTTGCAAGACTCCTTTGCCTAAAGTGGCAGAAAAAAATTCAGAAGCAGCATGCACCTCATATGTGTTGTCTTCTGAAGTAAATTCTCTAAGATTTATGAGTGACTCAAAATATGAACACATAATATTCCCTAAATATGTGCTGTGGGCATACAGTATCCTAACTGTTTTCCTCAGCAAGGGTTCAGGCCTTCTTTTTTTCTGAAGGGCAGTGCTAAATAAAGTCTAGTCTTCACAGTGCTAATCAGAGAAATTGTACTTACTTTTTAACCTGGATTAGTTAAACTGTGTTGAACTGTGAGTAGATTCTAATTCAGAATCAAAATAGCCTTTGTTCAGTGTAGCTTATTTAACTTCCAAAATAAACTAAAGCAAATGGGATTAAAACAACTTCGATTCAAGTATGCCTACACATAGGTTCAGTGTAATTTTACCAATCTGTACTGAATTCAGAGCTTAAATTAAGAATTAGTTTGCCTTAAAGGCATGAGAATATAAGCAGGAGTAGGCTGGGGAGATTCTACTAGCTGGTGATGAACACTGAACCTGTCCACCTTAGGTGTTCAAAGAACCTTTAGCTTCCTCAGTGAAACATGGATAAATGATACTAGGGGTTTTTTGGGTTTGTTTTTCGATTTTTTTTTTTTCTTTTTTTTCCTGAGACCTCTCTAACAATCAACGCACATCTCTGGGGAAGAAAATATTCTACATCAGACAGAGCGTACCCAAATTTCTGTACTACAGTCCCTGGCATAACTTTACTTAGCAGGCACATTTATTATAGAAGTTTATTAAATCTATGTCTTCTTAAGCAAGGCGAGGTTAGTAAGGAAGGGGAACATTCTGTATCAGACAAACTGGTACATATGGGGGAAATAAAGGCAAGCAAGAAGTGAGAAAACTAATTGTAAATTATCAATACTGATGCTGAATGGAAAGAGTTCTGTGCCACTTAGGAGCACTGCGTGGTTTGTGTACCTCAGTCACTTGGGCGCTTCTGGAAAAAACTCAAAATGGCTGTTGTACTTGTTTGAGCAAAGCCAAATTGCTACTGTTCTGTATTCTGCCCATCACTAATTTGTATTAATATTCTATATCCATTTAAGAAGAAAAGATGTGCCTGAAAAGTTATGTCATTGAATGTAATTGATCGTGAGTCTTCCATAATTTACAGTAATACAAGATACTGTTGTTGTCTCAGGATATTTTCTCACCAGCTAGTCAAGATTTTTTAACTCTGAGTTGGTTGGAATTATATCATTAATCTAAGTCGGTGACTGCAATACACTGGGTAATCCTGCATGATGAAGAGCTGCTGCAGTCCTTTGAGATGGGTGGCAAGAGCATTTTGTACAGGGTAATAGAGTGTCTGGAAAGCAGTAGTAATGATACAGCTGAGAAGTAGCAGGTGTGAAGAATAGCTTTTCTAAAATACAGGCTTAGTCAGAGCTCTGCAGACGCAGTTGTCAGTTCTTTTATATTTCCTCATTAAAATTCTGTGATTTGGTGAAGGATTCACTTTTGCTTTTGGGCCTTTACTGGTACAGCAAAACAGAAAAGAAAGTGGTTGCAAGCTATCTGTATGACTGGCACAGCATTTCCAAACCCAGAATATCCTACACAAAAATGTATGCCTTCAGTCCATCATTTTTTCCATGAAGGAAGGCAAAGACTATGTAGTCTGTGTCAAGAAAATCTGCGTCTACTGTCATAGTTTCCTGTTCATAGGTATCACTGCCGTCACATAAATCCTTCCTGTAGACAGGTGGGCTGACATTGTAAACATGTAGCATGTCTTGTTTACATATAGGGAAAGTAAGAGCAATAAAAACCCCAGTTTATCCCAGTGTAGGAGAGTTTGTTCTTCTGAGATTACAAAACCGGCTGATCTCTGTGACCTTGTTGGTCATGACGACTTTGGCCTAAAGGCCATGTCCCTTTTGACTTTAGTAAGATGAAGCATATGAGAAGAACCTGCTCATATAAATAAAGGCTGCATGATCAGAACTTCAGAGGCAAGCGTTTTATCAAAGGGGGAAACCTCACCACATTTACACGAAAAGGAATTTTGTCAGGCTTTCATGTGGTGCCCTTAATGTGACTCCAAATGCCATATGAGGAATATGTTGGAAACCACGTCATGTTTTGTTGTTCTGGGATTATTAACAGTGTCCTCATTCCACATTATTTATTTCAGATCACCAGGCTAGCTCTGATGTGAACTTGTCAGATGTCAGGGGAGCATCAGAAAAAACAGACCTCAGTTTCAAAACAGAGGTACTTTCTGAAACATTAGAAACTAACAAGCAGTCGATTTTGGTGCTTCCAGGAAGAATATCATGTGAGGTAAGCTTTTTGGATGCTAAAATCTTTGGGATAACAGTCAACGTTCTTCTCCTCTTCCTGCTGCAATCTCAGTCATACTATGACAGTTAAGAAAGCAAATAGCATATACGGGGCCAAAATGAGAGTGCTTCAAGACTGCAATGGGATTTATTTTGCCTTTGTGTCACGTCCACCCTGCAGCCCAAAGATTTGCAAATAAAAGTTTTGAGACAGCCTCTGAGGGATTTTATCTCTATTAGAATTATTTGGCACCTGTCTACTACTGTCACATGGACCTTGTAGTTTAGAGGGAGCATGTAGTCAGGAACTTCCTGAGAGATGCAGAGTGTCTCTTGGCAAGAACCCATAATGGGATATACAGGGATATGCATGTGTGCCCATACCAGGAGTTACACAAGTGCTTGTGTGAGCATATACCTTGTCTGATTTTTAAATTAAATCACAAATATTTATACGTACATATCGGTATGCATACACGATGGACACAGATGTCCGTATGTGTTTGTTTTTAATCAGACCTGCTGTGAGAAAATATGTGAAAATGTAAACAGAGGAAGTACAATATCCAGCACTGCATTCCTTTATATAAGTGAGTGGCCACGGTCATATATGAAGGTTGCGGTGTGCATGGAATGTCACATATCTTGCTCGCTATCTGTCTTTCAAAGATGACTTACACTCATTACTTCATTGCTGAGATTAGTACAGTTCCAAGGAAGTAACATTCCCTTTGGTTCAGGAGGCAGTAGGGGGGTATTGTGTCATGCTACCTGATGCTTCTGTCTTACTTTACTGTCAGTTCACTGTAAGAGTTTAAGTGGGTCTAAAGTATTTTAGGTTCTTCTTCTTAGGCTGAATGTAATTCTTCTAGACTATAGAGTAGAATAGCCTTAGAAAACGCATTTAAAATTCTGTTTTAAAATATTGTTAGGTAAGCTGAAATTAAAATACTACATTAATTGTGTCATTTATGTCAGTAAAATACTATATGATAATACTGAGATGGCATCATGTTTTGGTATTATGGTTTTTTTGTATGAAGCTGTTAGTAAAGGAACTTTCCTTCCAACTTACGGGTTTTTTGCATTTGCATTTTACACTTCCAGTATAATTTTCTGAAGGACTAATGGGAACATATTTTACTTTTATAGAACCCTGGTGAGATATTCATTTTGTTGAAAGATGAAATAGGTGATGAAACTTTAGAAATTGAATTCATAGCAGATAATCAACGAATTAGGATACAGCCACCCTCTTGGAATAAGAAGGTCAAGTACATGAAAGCCTTAGGTAAGAAAAACATTCTTTACCTTTAAGTAAATAGAAAATTTTGGACTCCCTTCACTTTTTCTGATAAGTAGATTCACTTCCCACTATTCTGTAGGTGTTTCCTGTACATGTTTTTTGCACACAGAGATTTATTAATAATGCAGAAAAGTGAGGCCTTGTGATTTATGGGAAACTAGGTTCTGTTAGATTGGTTTTGTGTAGTTAAATGGCAGGTGGCAGTCCTGAAATGGCATTGATTAGTCACGGATTAACATTCTTCAAAATCACTGCCATAAAATGTGAAGCTAATACTACTTTCTTATTACTGTATTACTAAAATGTTTCATTTTATGTTTAATGCAGTAAATTTGGTTATACTCCTCTATAATTCTTGCTGACACAGGAAATAATTTTTCTTTGTTCATGTCCATGCCATTTCTCTGTATCACACAGCTCTGCTAGTTTCTAATGATTTTTTCAACTGCTCCATCCGTAACTATTTGCCAACAGTTTCAACTGGTGCAAAACAGTTTCTCTTAGGAGATCTGTGCAGATTTAAGGGCCACACCTAACCCCAGTCACTTTATGTGAGTTAAGAATTAAAAAATTTTCACCTAAGTACTCAGAGTGAAGCTTGCTACTGCACTGCATGCTGTGAATTCCCAAAGGAACTTATATAATATTTTATTCTAAAACCATTGCAGTACAACATTAGATAGGAAGAAATATATATGTATCGGCTACGGTTTTCAACAGTGGCTTCTTGGAGCTGTGTTTGGGTAATTCTGTGGCCTGATTTTCCTCCTGAACACTGTCCTGAGGTGAAAGCCACATATGGTCTGAGAGTTCTTTATCACTATGATGGTGCAGAGAGTTTGTTTTTAGAGTCAGTCCTGATTGGAAAGTACATGACCAACAGGAAACTTTCATCTGTAACTGGATTTCAGAGGAGGAAAGCTGAAATCCTCATTCACAGATTGTAAAAGATTCTTCCAGAATTATTCTGCGAGAACATTGTTGATCACAGGAAGGTTTCTGTAGTGGATGAAGAAATAAAATATGAACAGTAAATGAAATATCATGAAAAATTTGGCAGAGAGCTGCAGCTCAAGTTTAATTTTGTTTCTTGTGTCATTTGTATTTAATACTTCTCTCTGTAGGCTTTTTTCTGTTCCAAATCTGGAAAAGTTGGAAGTTTGGGAGTACCCTTTTCTAATAAGGGTCCAGCTGATCTGATATTATAAGTAAAAGGGGTTTTAAAAACAAAACAATACAAACAAATTAAAAAACCCACCAAAAAACCCAACAAACATTTGGGCATTCCCACTTAATTGTTTTAAGTTTATGTTCTATTAATTTAGGGTTTTGGGCCTCTTCTCCACTTTCAGGATTGCCCATTTTTATCACTCTTTGGTGGGCAGAATTAGGATTTTAAGAAAACCACGATAGTGCTGGTATGGTACAGCAGGATGCCTGGCACAATGAATACTAATGAATTATAAAATGTGCTCATAAAGAGGGCTCATGCTGCATAAACAGAGCAAGTCATACTTAAGTAGCAGTCTGTACAAATGCCTCTTTCCTTTGCTTTTACTAGGTAAACAACTGGAATGGAAGTAATTATACTGCAATTTCTGCAGCCTAGTTCAAATCCACTTTTGAGAACCTTGCCTGCAATTAAGAAAAATGTTTCAAAAGATGAAGAGCAATTCCACTATTTGTAATAAATGAACTTTTCCTTAATTTGTAGGCATAAGGGAGCTGATTGTAGGTCATCAGTCTATCAAAGGGAAGTTGGAAATTTGAAGTATACTGTTTTCATCTCCTTTCTAACGTGCAGCTATACAATAGCTTTGTTTTATATAGGTTTACAGCTATGTATTTTCTTCTGTCAGCTTTTTAATGTTAGACTGAAAGACCTGGATGAAAAAATGACTACACTGAACCGTCTATGAAATACAAATCCAATTCATCTACTCTGTGTTTTCTGTGATATTTTCCTTTTCTTTTACTCATTCCCTGAGACCTCTGGTCTGGGACTGTGAAATATTTTCAGCTACTGTTCTAATTTGTGTTTTATAAGATTTTCCTGCTGGCCCTGTATATATAAATGTCTACTGTGGGGGAGTCATTAAGACCACAGCACAGATTGAGTACTATACTGCACTAGAGGAGATTGAGCACAGTTTTAAGAAAGTGGCTGATCCAATAGCTTTCACTTGTCAGGTAAGTTGACTTCTGCATTTTTAATTAAAAAAAAAAGAAAGAATATAAGTGCCTATATGAGCTAAGAGATAATACACAATCTTTTGCACAGAAATGAGTAATGGCTCAATAACAGGCTTAAGATTACAGAGGCCTGTCTTTGAGGTGTCTAGCTGTAAGCAATTCAGGCAAGTGAAAACAAATTGTCTCTCTTTTTTGTTTTTGTTTAGAGAGTGATATATACCTCCTTTGTGCTATATATGCCTAATGAACAACATCCTGCATTACAGAGGATGAAAGTAATAACAAACAGTAGGGATATCCCTCTCTGTTTAAAGTCTTCTTTTTAGTATGTTCTAAAACCAATAGAAGCAAGTAATCTTAAATCACATTGTATTTGGAGGATTATTATTCATTCACCAGCAAACAGAATTTTTCTGGCGTAGCTTGTATGGAAGACAGTAGGTTCCTATTCATATAGAGTCCATTTACAGCTGCTGAATTATCATTCATGTGGTTTGCTAGTTGCCATGCAGATTCTTTGCATATATTTAGAAGAGTTCAGGTTTTGAGCTGGGTTTCAAATCAGCACAGCAGGCTGCAGTGCTCTGCAGCATGCCCTTTGCCAATGGCACATACAATATAATAAGAAAAGAAAGCATCTATTAAGAAAGGACAGAATCTCAAGTATCGTTTGTTGAATGGTGGGTAGCCCAAGCAGACTTGTCATGATGTCTATATTGTAATTGCAAAGCCAGAACAAAAATAATAGTCTGTGTTTCCAGTGCAGACAGTCTCATTTTCCTGTGACAAATCTACCTTATCTGCCACCTAAGGCATTACACTCATAACAAAAGGATTAATAAAAAAATGATGTATTGCATTATTAGTCTTCTGTTAAGGATGGGGGTAGATTCCGTCCAAGTACAAGTCACTTCTAACAGTCTGTTGCACAAGAAAAATACTGCAACTCTAAGTACAAGTATAAAATCTTTATAGTATCCATCATTCTTTAGCCTGTATTTTGAAGGGTATCGAAGGAAGCTTCTAACAGTTTTAATTTAAAATTTTATGCATAAGAAGTGAGTCATGATTTAAAAAGTTATAATTAACATGGTAACCTCGATACCTACAACACACCTGGTATTTCCACTGGAGGTTTATTTGTGTTATTCAGGAGTTTGACCCTGCGTTTAACCAGCACGACTAATATTTAGTAAGACACATGTAATTCAAATTATATTCAAATGCAAAAAGAATTCTGTGCAGTGCAGTAGTTTACACCAGTAAATACAGCTGTAGCGTTATGACTATCAGATATGCTTAACAATATCCTCACCTTTACTAATCTGGATAATAAGCAAGGGTTTAAATGAGGAGACACTGCCTGCTCTTAATTTTTTTGTTTTGGCAACTAAAAAATTAATGCTGAGATAATTTTTATGGTCAGGTAAGTTTTACAATGCACACAATATCATGGCTGCTCTGTGGGAAAGCATGCTAATGGCAGTTCTTTCGTAAGCATACATATGTGTTGGAAGATTTGTCATCATATTTAATGGTACTTGCTGGGCCACAGAGTGAGGTGCACTAACTACCTAGGTAGCTAACTATTTCCACAAACTTTTAAAATACTTTAAGCTCTCATGTAAACCTGATTTAATGGCAATAAGATACATCATAAAGATGCAATTTACAGAACACAATTTAACTTGATCTTTTAAAATATGTTCACACAAGGAAAAACAAAACAGACTTGATACTAATTAGAATTCCCATCAAATAGCAGGGGTAGTAGTAACAACTTTTTTTTAACCAGGATAATTAAAACCTTTGAGACTATCAGCTTATTTGCAAAAGTATCCTGGGGCAACAGCAGTTTATCTATGCAAAGTAACAATCAAACACAATGGAAAACAAAATTAAAGTAAAATAGAAAAGCTTACAGCAATTATTGATCAAAGTAATATCACTCTGTGGTTCAAAGAAAAGTTCAAGATTTTCACAAATGCTTCCAATCTGAGGAGTATCTCCTTATTAAAATTCTGTGATGAATGCAAATTGCTACAGTAAAGCATACCAAAGACAATGTTTTGGTAAAATGCTTTCATT
This sequence comes from Phalacrocorax carbo, assembly GCF_963921805.1. NCBI lineage: Eukaryota > Metazoa > Chordata > Aves > Suliformes > Phalacrocoracidae > Phalacrocorax > Phalacrocorax carbo. The sequence continues at coordinate 56,042,267 of NC_087516.1, forward strand.
GTATTGTATATTCTGTTGCCTACCCTTCCAGCTACTTTGAGATGCTATCGTCGTTGAGATTATTGTCCCCTTCTCCACTTTGTCTTCCAATAAAACCAAAGAGAGAAACAAAACCCAAGAAATAGGCTTAGAGTTACCCATTTACTGCTGGTCAGGTCCGTTCATATATCTTAGTGGGAGACCAACCAAGTATGGTACTGCTGTACTTACTCATTCCTCTTTTCGGAGAGGAATTAGAGATTAACACTAGCTATATTTTAGATTAAATCTATTCTAAGATTTTTACAGATCATGTTTTTGGATTAAATTCTTTGTCAAATCTGATAGATTGTCATTTTCTATGTTCCAAATTTGTCTGAATTTAAAAAGTGTTTACCAACATTAGCAAGACATTTTAAACAACCAAGTAAATATTTAAAATGTAAGGAAATAGAGTAAAAAATGAAATAAGTTTCTTTGCAAAAGTTTTGAAAGAAAAAACCTTGATATTTTATAGTAAAGTAGGAAGAGTTGGGATGATAATAACTGAATCATAATGCTGAATGAACTTGCTATCAGAATATATGTGGGTGGGCGTTGGCTAAAGGCCGTGGATTTTTTGGTTCTCTCACTCTCATATAATTCTGCATTAATGAAACTCTCTTAGGGTGTTTGTGTTCTTACAGCAACCTGGTGTACAGACTGATTTTAAGGTTCTTATAATTCATAATTAAACTTTTCATATTTCAGTTTTTACTTTTTGTCAACTTTTCAACATTCTGCTGGATTTACATGCTGTATTGATTTTTCTTTCAGACTTTCTACCAAATACAACTACTGATTCAGTTACTTAGTGTTGGGGTTTCCTGGTACAGATTTCTCAGATTTAAAAAAAAAAAAATTGAAACTAAGGTCATATCCTTGTTACTGATCTTGATATGTTTATGCTGCTGGTGATGAGCTCTGGGGCAGGTAGTAGCACTTGCAGAAGGACCAAGACTGAAGGGTGGAGCAGAGAGCAGCTGGCTGTGCTGCAGAGGGCATGGGAAGAACTGCCTACAAACTCACTAACTTAATTCTGAGTGGCTCCTGGAAAGAAGAACTTGCCTGCAAGGACACGGGGAGATAATGCTTTTACTTTTTTTCTGCCATGTTTTAAATCTTTATTCAGAAAAAAATGTGGGCTCGGTGCTCCCTTGCAGTGTGCTTAACTTTATTTAAAGTTCTACTTCTGTTGGCTTTGGTGAAGCTTCAGCATGAACTTTGGCTGCGTAGTTTTGGTGGGATTTCTTAGGAAGGTTTCATGGGCCTATAGAAACCTGTGTAGAGTACATCAAAATACGTAAATGCAGAATACTTAGTCTGTGAGTGCTCTGGAGAAGGAATGGGCAGTATCTAAATTGAATTCCTTCTTCAGGGAGGTGACCTGATGTTGGTATGGAGCTGGGTAGTGCAGAGCGGTCTTATTGCGAGTTCTGTTTCACTGTTATTTCTTCTATTATCCTCACATAAGTATTGGAACTGTCCCTCCTGTATGTGAGACAAGGCATTAAATAGACTTTTTTTTTTTAAGTAACTAAACCAGATTTTCAAACTATGTCTCTGCTGTCGAGTAGCAGAACAAAGCTACTCGTTATGGTTTAGTTAGCAAGATAACTTGCTAAATCATTGCTTCAGATTTCAGATCCCTGGAGTAAGAGAAAAAAATTGAGGTGGAAAACTTGAAGCAAATTGCACTGATAACTCTGTGTCAGAGGTGTATTGCGCCTGACTTGGAAATTATAGAAATGGATAGGCTGGTCATTGGAAGGCAGGCCTGATAAAGCATGAGAAATTTAACTCTAATTTAATCTGTCCCTTTGGAAGAATAGACAGTCTAACTTCTGTTTCAGCAGCTTGTAAAAACTGAGCTAGCCTGGTGTGGTGAGGTCATATAACTGTTTATGTCCTTGAAAACTTTGCGGCAAGTTCCTGAAATGGTGCGCTTTTCTTATTTCAAGAACTTGCTTTATCTTGGATTGTGAAACATAGTTTTATCCCATGTAAATTTGTTTGTCTGAGTGCAAAGTAAGCGCTATACACTCTTAAGGTACTCCTCTCCTCAATTTCTCCCTGAATGAAAGGGAGAAGAAAGGGTTCCTGCCTTAGCTCGTATTAAAAAGCAGAGATTTGTAGGCAAGATTACCCTGAATGCTTGCTGAAAAGAGACTGTGGGGTGTTTATTTGGCTTTGATATATAAGACAGTCTGAAATGGATTCTGTCTGAAATTGCTCCTCGAGGATTTCAGGACAGATGATAAGGGGCAGGTGTTGTTGGGGTGGTTTTTGTTTGTTTGATTTCTTTTGAACAGAGAGGGCTAGATAGGTAGCAAAATGTCTAAGGGGTGTCTCTGCCATTTTAAATGGAAATTAAAAATATTACTTCGGGTTCAGTTGGTCTAGAAGCCCACCTATATGTTTATTCTCTATATAGTGGAATTTCTGTATTGCAGTTGCTTCAGTGAATACCAGTGTTTTGGGCCGCCTCATGGCACAGTATCTGCATATACACTAATCTGAGCTAGTTCCTGTGTTATTACTTATTTTATCCTACTCTAGATTGAAGTCTATTAAGGTAGTACCAATGATGATACCATATCTAAGAAGACCTACTTGGAATAAGAGAGAATAAAATTCAGTTAGGAAACTGTAGTAATATTATTCCTCTTAATTTTTAAACATAATGTTAATGTTAATTTTAAACATTCATGTTAATGGGGGGGTGTTGATAGACGTTTGGGAGGTTTTGCATATTCTTTCTCAATTCCCACTGTTAGTCTGATACTGTGGATAGATCTTTATCCTAGAACAAGCCTTAAAGATTTTTTTTTTTCCTAGGTGGAGTCTTTTTTTTTTTTAATGCTTACTGAGAACTAAATTATGTATTCATAACTACTGAATAACAAATACAGAGAATGTAATGTGACAGTACAGAAGGGGTGAATTATGGAAAGAAATAAGTCACAAGTTACTAAATGTAATGGCTTTTATGTATCATAATCAATATTGGAAGGGCCAGTATTAATTATGGGAAAAATAAACAATCATATGTTATTGGTAACTCCCTACCTGCACAAACTTGTCTTCTAATTCTGGGTAGGACTCAGATTAAAATTATATCTTGCCTGCATATTCAACGTTTTCTGATCATGTTACACTTATTTTCTTATTCACTCTTAACAGCCTCAGGAATTAAACTTCATGTTTCATCAGTAGACCCCTCTGTCCTTTTCTCCTCAACATGTCAGTCACAGAGTTTCTTTTTAAATTTATATGCTAAGTGTGCCTGCAGATATTCCGTTAGTGACCCCAGAATTGTCTTGACCAGAAATGATTCAGCTATGGGAAGGCAAACTTCAACGTAGGGCTGCTGACATCTGAACAGAGTAAACCAACTCCTCCTGAGCAATTCTCTGCTGTGGCTGAGCATCTTTTGGTGCCCGGTGCAGCACAGACTGAACTAGCACAGTAGTACTCAGTACGAAATATACATACTGTTCAAATTTCTGTAGTCATGCTTCTCTTGTGACACCAAGCAAAGAAACACTCAATTATGACTACCTCGAGAGTCATTAGGAATAGATCTTGGCCTTCTGTCCAGAAAAAGGCAGGCAAAAAAAGATCTCATGGCAGTCAGTGAGGATTTCCTTGTCTAAAGACTATGTATTTAGTAGGAAGCAAATCTAACTGATTGCTGTCAGTTTCTTAATCCGTCAGCAGTGTTATGCCTTGGCTGATGGAACTGAAGCAGTTTCCTACCTAGCAAATTACGCAGTCTTAACGTAAAGGTTTTGGGTAACAGAGAGCTACTGTAGTCTTTAAACTCATCCTGAATTACTGCTGTAGTAAGACCTTGGATTTATTGACACCTCGCATCTGTCAGAACAGTTCCTGGTTATTACACTGCATTGTTGTAGCTAAATCAAGAGTTTGATAAACACAAATATTCCTGTCTTTACCCTTCATCCAGAAGTTTTTAGTCATGGCTGAACTCATAAGTTATAATACCAGTTTTTCTTCAATTGGATTGTGTTATCATGATCCTTCTATATTAGATTCTCTTCTGCAGCTTTCCAAAACTATGCTGCTCTTAGTAGGAGTGAGTCTGTAATAATACTGTTTTGAGTAACTTGATTCACCAGCACTCTAAAGATAAAGTTAAAAATACATATGCAACAAATGCACTAATTTTTTAATTAATTTTTTTCTTTTTTTTTCTTTTAAACAGGCTTTTAAATTTTCTTCTGTTGAGAAGCTGGACAACATTATGACTTTGTTATTGAAAAGCAAAATATCTTCTTACGAATTCAGCCCATTCCAAAGTGAAGAGAGGTGCCATCAACAAGCTAGTGAGTCATTTCTTGTATGCGTTGATTTTTATTACTGATGCTATGGTTATTACTTATAAATGTTAATAAGACAATCTTTAAGTATTTAAAGCCCCTAGTGAAATGGAGGAATCCACAATAAAGACACCCTAACTAGGAAAAATGGGAAAAAGAATTCTGTAACTCATTACTTCATGACTCTATACTGTGTATTTATACTTGTCTGGATGTTTGATCAGCTTTGGATTAACTGCAAATTGTCAGCTTTACAGCTGAGCAAATTTATGCTTACAGAGAAAATGGGCAATAGGAGACATGAAGAAATCCCTGTGCATTATATTTTTTTTTACTAATTGCTCTCTGCAATACAATTTAAAATTCACTTTTTCAAAGTTTGGTAACATAAAAAGAAAATCAGAAATTGCACTATCTGAAGAGAATGGATGCTTTTTGAACTTAGAACAGCACTAGAACTTCTCCATTTATTTTAGTACCTATGCACTTAATAGTTTCCATTACTTCTAGCCAAATGATAATGATATTATATTTAATTTCTTAAAAAAGCATCCCAGTGGGTTAAAATAGAATTTGTCTATAAAGTATACACACTATTTGCACAGTTCAGTAGTGTATCAACAGAAGCTACTGTTAAGGATGAAATGGAGGGTTCTGGTTGAATTCATTAACCACTTATTAAGGATCCAAATTGGTTTGCAATAAACCAAGAGTATGATTATTTAGCTTGTGTTATGGAAGCATCGTTGTTATGTTATTTCAGGTGTGTGTTAGACCTCAGCTTTTCTTAGAAACTTCTGAGGAAAAACAAAAGCCAAGAACATGTGTTTCCCTTCTGAAATAATTAAGAAATACGTGTTTGAGTTGTTGCTTGACTCCTGTTTTATGTACCTGGACTATGGTTTTGAGAGAAAATGAGCTCGCTACAATCAAGTACAATGTAGCGCTTACTTCTCATAACCAAATATAACAAGTTTTGAAGGTAGCTCTACTGTGATCGCTATCATGCTTCCTTTGCTTTTCAGTAAGGTTTCTTTGATGATGGAATTCACCCCTCTGTAGCAGATAAACATGATTCCACTTGTATTTTAAAAATGGGCTTAAATGTGAGTCTAGGTTAGTGGAAGCAAACAAGTAGGATGTTAAGTGAGGCACCTGTCCTTGACATTTTCCAGTGCAAAACTGCAGGATGGGGGTGTATAGGACACATTGAAAAATCATTCCCAATGTGAAATGTTGGTTCTGATGAACAAAAGATTTTCTGCTTCTCTACTAACTAATTAGATCTGGGCATGTTTTTGAATATTTAGAATAATGCTTACCAACCTGCAATCCCTCCCCAAGAGTCCTGTGCGGTTCAAGAGCAAGTTGACTGCTTGTGAGCTTGAACCAAGCAGTGACCTTCTTAAAATGAACTGATTTGATGTACAGCACAACAAGAAAGTCCAAAGTTAGACGCCTAGATTCTTCATGAAAGAAAGATGTGGTTGCACAGCTCAAAGCACTTGGAACGTAGGAGGCCTAGGCTCTGATCCCCCTTCTGCCTGAAAGGTGTCTAAACCCATGTTTTTGACTCCCTATAAGAGCATCCGAAACAGGCCCTAGACAAATCAGGTCTAATAGAGGACTAGCATCTCCTTGTTCATCCATTTTTATAGCGTTTTATTCCCAGCACCATTTTTTTCTTCCAAAGAGAAAATGCCAAAGAATGAAAACTAATTAAATAATTTTGGGAAGGAAGTGAAGCTATCAGACAAAAAGGTCTTTAGCACTGAGATGAGTTATTCTTGTATCTCTGAACAGACAGATGAATCAGCCCTAATTTCATCATTCCTGTATGGTCAAAATAAGCTAACTTATGCCAGAAATCCAATTGTCTCTTTCCAGGGGGAATACAGACACTTTGCCTTGAGACATACTTGACTGAAATAAAGACATGTCAATAAGTCAGAATAAAGATGTTGTGGTTTAGCCCCAGTCAGCAACTAAGCTCCACGCAGCCGCTCGCTCACTCCCCCCTGGTGGGATGGGGGAGAGAATCGGAAGGGTAAAAGCAAGGTAACTCATGGTTTGAGACAAAGACAGTTGAATAGGTAAAGCAAAAACTGCATGCGGAAGCAAAGCAAAATAAGGAATTCATTCACTACTTCCCATCGGCAGGCAGGTGCTCAGCCATCTCCAGGAAAGCAGGGCTCCATCACGTGTAACGGTGGCTTGGGAACACAGCCACCATCACTCCCAATGTCCCCCCTTCCTTCTTCTTCCCCCAGCTTTATATGCTGAGCATGACGTCATATGGTGTGGGATGTCCCTTTGGTCAGTTTGGGTCAGCTGTCCCAGCTGTGTCCCCTCCCAGTTTCTTGTGTACGCGGCAGAGCATGGGGAGCTGAAAAAGTCCTTGACCAGTGTAAGTGCTACTTAGCAACAACTAAACCATCTCCGCATTATCACCACTGCTTCCAGCAAAACTCCAAACCATAGCCCCATACTAGCTACTACGAAGAAATTTAACTCTATCCCAGCTGAAACCAGGACAACAGATACACTTCTAACTTCTCCGTGGTAACCTGTATGCGATTCTATAGGATTCCTGCCACTTCCAAACTGTGCTTCTAAAGGCTTCAAAGCCTGTTGAACTCAATAAAGGGAGCCTCTGATAAGACTTGGTATCAAATACTTAGTTCATAAAGCTTTGAATATGTAATTTTCCTGCAAAAGCTGAAGTGAGTTTTTTTGTGCATCTAGCATCTAATGGAGTATACTTCATCTTCTGGCTTTGCAGTCTGGTGTAATAGCTCTAGCTTAATAATAATTCCTCTACCCAAAGGTAGATGCTTCCAAAGGAAAGATGCACTCCTTTCAACCAACCACTAAAATAAGTTTAAATCTTTTTAAACCTTATCTTTCAGAGACTGTTTCATGACTCCAGTCATTGGCATGACTACAGGAGGTCAATCTTGCAGTATGAGCATAGATAAGAGAAACCCTTGTCTGCAGGGTTTTACCTTGATGCTTTATTTTAACTTTATAGCTAGGGTACAGCTGATAAATTGCTGTACTTTAGAGTTCTCAATACAGACTCAAACAAATAATGAAGAACTCATGACTGATTTTATTGGATAACGAATGAATTGCATAGTTTGACTTCTCACAGTGTGTACAGCTGTGTGATAAAAAACTTAGTGTAAAACTAAATATGAAATCTAATAGGAAAAATGCACGTAGTGTAATCAAAGAAAAATGCAATGTGATGCTTGCCTATATTAACAGTGGTTTAGATCGAGACATCACCAGATGTATGTGTGCTTGCATAATTTCTAAAGACCTTCTCCCCTCCCCAGAATGGCTGTTTAACAACTTTTTAGTATGATGAATCCAGTACTTGTGAGAGGTCAGTGTCTAGGCTGGCAAAGTCAAGATAGGTCGCAAAGGTGCAAAAGGTCAACTCTGATACCATCTAACTTTCAATGCATCTATTACAAATGTCTGAATAATCATCTCAGCTTTGTTTGGTTCACTCTTCAATCGTAGTTTCAGATTGCCTAATTTAAGGCAATCTTATTTTTATTGTTTTTATTTTGTATGCAGAATCTCCACCAGAAATGCCATTTCGTCATTCTAGTTGATAAGAATGAAAGTACCTACATATTACTATAGCTCTCACTGTGTTTCCTATCGTGTACGTACATGATCATATTTATAGTATTGTTTTCTTGCAAATTCTGAGGCTGTTTACTTGTGTCATGGTTTAGCCCCAGTCAGCAACTAAGCTCCACGTAGCCGCTCGCTCACTCCCCCCTGGTGGGATGGGGGAGAGAATCGGAAGGGTAAAAGCAAGGTAACTCATGGTTTGAGATAAAGACAGTTGAATAGGTAAAGCAAAAACTGCATGCGGAAGCAAAGCAAAATAAGGAATTCATTCACTACTTCCCATCGGCAGGCAGGTGCTCAGCCATCTCCAGGAAAGCAGGGCTCCATCACGTGTAACGGTGGCTTGGGAACACAGCCACCATCACTCCCAATGTCCCCCCTTCCTCCTTCTTCCCCCAGCTTTATATACTGAGCATGACGTCATATGGTATGGAATATCCCATTGGTCAGTTTGGATCAGCTGTCCCAGCTGTGTCCCCTCCCAGTTTCTTGTGTACGCGGCAGAGCACGGGGAGCTGAAAAAGTCCTTGACCAGTGTAAGCGCTACTTAGCAACAACTAAACCATCTCCGCATTATCACCACTGCTTCCAGCAAAACTCCAAACCATAGCCCCATACTAGCTACTATGAAGAAATTTAACTCTATCCCAGCTGAAACCAGGACAACTTGTCTTTCAGTTTCCATTTATTCAGATTAAATTCGTAGAATATTTTGGGTTGGAAGGGACCTTTAAAAGTCATCTAGTCCAACCCCCCTGCAGTGAGCGGGGACATCTTCAACTAGATCAGCTTACCTAGAGCCCTGTCCAGTCTGACCTTGAATGTTTCCAGGGATGGGACATCTACCACCTCTCTGGGCAATTTGTTCTAGTGTTTCACCACCCTCATTGTAAAAAATGTCTTCCTTATTATCTAGTCTGAATCTATCCTCTTTTACTTTAAAACCATTACCCCTTGTTCTATCTCTAAAGGCCTTACTAAAAAGTCTGTCCCCATCTGTCTTATAAGCCCCTTTTAAGTACTGAAATGCTACTGTAAGGTCTCCTCGCAGCCTTCCCTTCTCCAGGCTGAACAACCCCAACTCTCTCAGCCTTTCTTCATAGGAGAGGTGCTCCATCCCTCTGATAATTTTTCTGGCCCTCCTCTGGACCTGCTCCAACAGGTCCATGTCTCTCCTGTGCTGAGGGCTCCAGAGCTGGATGCAGCACTCCAGGTGGGTTCTCACCAGAGCGGAGTAGAGGGACAGAATCACCTCCCTCGACCTGCTGGCCACGTTCTGATGCAGCCCAAGATATGGTTGGCCTTCCTGGGTGTGAGCGCACATTGCCTGCTCATGTCCAGCTTTTCATCCACCAGTACCCCATGTCCTTTTCTGCAGGGCTGCTCTCAATCCCTTCATCCCCCAGCCTGTACTGATACCAGGGGTTGCCCTGACCCAGCTGCAGGACCTTGCACTTGGCCTTGTTGAACTCATGAGGTTCACATGGCCCCATTTCTCAAGCTTGTCCAGGTCCCTCTGGATGGCATCCCATCCCTCAGGCGTGTCAACTGCACCACTCAGCTTGGTGTTGTCTGCAAACTTGCTGAGGCGGCACTTGATCCCACTGTCTGTGTCACTGATGAAGATATTAAACAGACTGGTTCCAATATGGACCCCTGATGGACACCACTCGTCACTGATCTCCATCGGGACATTGAGCTGTTGACCACTGTCCTCAGAATGCCATCATCCAACCAGTTCCTTATCCACCGAACAGTCCACCCATCAAATCCATATCTCTCCAATTTAGAGGGAAGGATGTTGTGGGGAACTGTGTCAAAGGCCTTACAGAAGTCCAGAGAGATTACATCCATAGCTCTTCCCAGTTGGAGACTTTGAGCACTTGATGACAGCCCTTATCTGTAGTTCCTTGTTTAATAAGATCTTTTCTGAATGACTGGTCTGTATACCTTGTCTATTATATCAATATAACCAGGCCTCATAAATGTGTATGATTACCTGTCTCTATACTAGCATGTGCAAGCATGCTTATAAATAAGATGTGGTTAGGGTAAAATTGTCCATTGTTATTTCCCAGGCGTAGACTCAACTAGAACATTTTCAGTGTTCCTATTTCTTTTAAATACTAATAAAAAAAGCAAGATGTCCTGATAAACTTACTATGTTACCATAATATCTAATAGAACAACTTTACCTGCTTAGGATAGGTATATCACTGGATATAATGATTTATGATAAGGGAAGTTTTTTAAAAGATGCCATGGATCACAAATACGTATCCTGGAAATTTGAATCTTTTGCCATCTAAACAAGGAGAATTTTTTGAGCAGCAAATCAACTTTCTCTTAAGTTTCTCAGCATTATTCCAAAGAAATTGATTTATAAAAGGCAGCGATTGGAAATGGTAAAAATAGAAATTTGTGCTGACTTTTGTATAAAATGTGTTTCCCAGTGACAGCCATTGGAATGTGTTTTGCTATGCACAAGATGAGTTTCAGTTGCTTGCTTTTGATGAAATATCCTATTGTAATAGTTATTGTAGTAACCAAAAAGTAAATCAGGAGTCTTTACCAGAAAAATGTTGTTGGACCTGCTGTATATGTAAAAGCTTGTCTTAAATAAAGTGCACACTTCAGACCTGAGCTGTGCCTTTATTTTTAATTGCCTTTTTTTGTTGTTGTATCACATGTTTTATGTAATTCTAAAGAATATAAAAGTATCTGAATGTTGTGAAAATATATTTAGGATTATTCATGGATATTACCTACTAGCAGTATAGGAGAATTAAGATAAAGACTTTTGTTCAGCTTATCAAGGGGAAGAATGTTTTAGTAACAAGTGATATTTAAAGATATTATTCTGCAGCCTCTGAAGGGGAGTACAGGAAGCCCAATCAGATGAGAAAGCTAAATGCAGACTGAATAGAAGCCACTGGAAAAAAACACTGTGTTTAAAAGCAGCACTAACTGAAAGACAGAGCCAAGACATGTCTGGGATTTTTAGTGGTGGTACCCTGCATTCCTTGTGAATGCATGTAGCTAAAGCTGGAGGTACTGTCCTGAATATTGTATGTTCTGTACCTAACTAATTTCAGGATGTCTTGTATCTATATTATTCCTTTATATTCTGGTAATAGAATCCAGTCAAAACATACCAACAAATCCAAACTCACATTTCAAAGCTTTTCTTGAACTTGAGAAGCTGTGATTCTGCTTTTGAAACCTCAGGTTTGGGAATTCTTGGTGCATCGACTCCTGTCCAAGACAGCTATTTATTTGAGGAAAAGCTGTTTCTTTTTCCACTATTAATGAATTTTTCTTTTTTTTTTACAAGTTATCTGTTACTATTTTTCTGATTAAACTCAAACATTGAGACATATGAAAAGTCCTGAATTTACTCTTTTTGTAGAAAATACTGCCTTTTGTCACCTAACACTGGTAGAAATATAGCAAGTCGTATCCTAATTTCTGCAATTCTTTCTTTCAAGCTGAACTATCTATCCCAAAAGAAGAAGCAAGAATCTGGGTTTTCATCTGCTAGTGAAAAGATAGACTGGGGGAGAAGAAACAGATGGGGCTTTAAGGTTTTTTTTGTTTGTTGTTTTTTTTTTTTATTGTTATTGACACTGTAGAAGTTATTTTAAGTGTCTGTTTAAATTGACAAAAAAAAGTAATGTCCAGTATCAATAATTTGCGAAATAAAAGAAGGATGTCTTACAAGATCTGCAGAAATATTACTGTAGGCTATTCTGTTTGCTTACTGCAATTTTATGAAAACTCCCACAAGCTAAGACAGTGCAACAATACAGTAATATTAGATTTTATGTTCTGTTTTATAGCTGAGGTGTTCCAGAATGCTCTGCAGAAAGAGTAGAGAGGCATTATGACAGGACAAAACATACAAAACAGCAATTCCCTCTTAACCTTGTGTATGTCAACTAAAACTTTAATTAAAAGCAAGCACTAGCCTCAAAGTCAGTTGAAAGTTGAAGAAGCCACCTTAATGCATTTAAAAATATGCCAGTTGGGCGCTTTCTATTTAACCTTTCCTTCCAGCTTATGATCACCAGCTAACTCGTTCTTAACATAGGTGCCTATCAGCGGCAGCTTCTCTCTGTTAACATTCTTCATTAAAGGACTGCTACTGTGTAAAAGCTGATCACTTCTAGTTATCCTAATAACTACTACTTTTGTTCGGTTCTATGTATTTAGCTGAAATGTATCAGTTGTTCTAATTCCACAGCTGATAAAAGTTCCAGCAATTTTCCCCAATTCAGTGTGACAAACTTGCAAGTTCAAGAATGGTATTTTCTGCCTGAAGCATGTGTGCTTTCAAATAATTACAGCCTCTTCCTACTGTGTATCATACAAAACTTCAGTTAAAGCAGTTAAACACAGTATGGTGGAAATTTCTTTACAGTAGAACATCTAATTTGTCTTAAGAGCTCACTGAATTTCATGAATTTGCAATTAAGTGAACAATTATAATTAAAAAAAAAATACAAACCATAGATAGATCTTGCAGTGGGTTATTCTTACTAGGTTATTTTGACAATCCCAGAATCACAGAACAGTAGGGGTTGGAAGGGGCCTTTAGAGATCATCTTGTCCAACCAATGGTACCCTTAGTTGCCATTGACTTTTTGCTGTAGAACCTGGAGGAAAGAGGTAACTACTTCACGTTCAAGAGAGTGATCATACCAGGGTGGCCTCAAGTAGTTCAATATTTCTGAGTTTTCTATCAGCAAGACTTGGAAAATCTGGCCCTTGAAGATTGTATCCTACTTTGTGTAAGTGCAGGGGTCTGCCAGCTGTGTTGCCTAAAAAGGCTTTGCGAATCAGTGTGTTAAAAGCTGTCTTAAATTGGTTAACCTCAGTATGGTCGTCTGATGGTCCTCACAATAACTTTTTACCTTGTGTCACAACTTGGTGTTTCCTGGTGTTTTTGTGGCTCCTTCCCTCTGCACCATGTGGTATATATGAACCATCTGTGGGAGTAGCTGGTACAGTTTGATGTCTGAAACTGTTCATGGCTGACTGGAATGCAGAAACAGCAGTTGTCGTGGCTGTAAGCTTTATCCTCCTACATTGTTCATTGCTGAATCTCTAACTCTGCAGTAGCAACCAGATCAATCTCATGCCTAGCATTAATTCCTCAAGGGACAGGGAAAAGAAGTCTGAACAGAGCTTTCTCTACTTCTAATCCCAACCTTGTTAGTACCCAGCCTAGGCTGGAGAAGGAATATTATCATGACCAAAAGAAAGCAGCTGAAGTCCAAAGTAAGGTACGGGGAACAGTGTGATGTTGTGGTTCAGAGATGTTTGGATTCCTTAAATAGAAAGTCTCCCAGGTGGTCTCTTGAGTTAGGAGCCTGTATTTCTTGTCAACAGAGAAGAGTTTTTGGTTGTTCATTTGGTTGTTCATTGTGCCTGAGGAAAGCATGATGGTGAGTTTTGTTAGCCCTGATGACCAGCTTAGGGTGGTAGGACTTGTGTAAGAGGAGTCAACTATTTTCAGATATCTCTTTGCTCTTAATGCATCTGTACAATAGGAAGCCCCAAAACCATGTGTGTGTTCATCTGATGTGCATTTTTTCTAGACAGTGTCCGTGTAACCACCCTGCTGTATGGGGCCTGTGTAGTCCAGATTTCTTTGCACAAGAAAATAAGTCTTTGAGTTCTGCTCATTTTGAACAGAGTATAAGCCCCAAGAAGTTCAGTAATGTCTGAACGGAAGGACTTGGAACTTTTGAATGTGGCTGTATATTGTGTTTTATGATCATGTCCACTAGCTAACAGTGATATTACGTATTAGGTTACATGACCTGGCAAAAATCCAGTGTTTTGTCAATACTGGAGTTTGCTAAATCTTTGCTGGGAAGAAGAGTGTGTTCATACAGTTATGCTACTGAAAAGGAACTGTGTTTAATTTCATGGAAGGCTCATGCTAAAAAAACCTCTGGTCGTAGAAAGTGCAAACTGCATATTTAGCAATACAAAATATTTCAGGCAGCCAGTCTTACTCTGTATTACTATAACATTAATACCAGTATTATATAAGAATAATAATACTGTTAATAATACTGTACTGTAATAATAATGTTAACCATAATAACAGTATACCAATAATGGTATAAATGTGATGATTATTTTTTCCCCCAAAGCATTCAATTCCTGTTAAAATTGCCATTATGCCATCATGCCATCAATTTTATACAGCTGAAAGACTTTCAATTCAAGGGACAGTTATACATTTGTTTATAGATAATAAAGCCATATTTGTTATAGAAATGGATTTCACCATAGGATTTAAATTTATCTGTAACAGTAGATGTTGCAGAGAGAGCTCTTGAATGAAATTAGGAGATAGGTTACAATATTTTGTAATCCCGATGCAATTTATGTCATTTGTCCTCTCTGGACTTGGGGGTCTTTTCATGGTACTCTTGTCTGTTGCACCTGTGTTAAGCACTGGGTGAAAACTCATACTGTGAAAGTAATTTGAATTATTATGTGAACAGAACTTTCCCTTTTATGCTCATTTTTGAAATGGATGCTGTGAAAAGATAGAAGAGAGAAAATTGTTTATAGTGGCTGTCAGTAGATTTGTCTCCAACAAGATTTGTATCCTGGAATTAACACTTCAGTAATTAAGTTCAGTCTTTAGATTTAACATACCCCCAAGAAAATGTAATCCTTGTAGCTTCTTTGTTCAGATATGTAATAGTGATGCTAGCATTGATGCTCATTTAAAATTAACCTTTTTGGAAATTGCTTTTCCTCATTGGATCTTGTACAAAAAGAAAATCCCTCTGCTATTGAATAAGACCAGTCCTGCTTGTATGTGCATATATGTATGGAATTTTGCTGCACTGTTGCACACAATTGCTGACTGCTGAGTTGGTATGTAGCAATAGCACTATCCTCAATGGCTCCTTCAGCTATAGTCGTAATTGGAACCAACATTTTGAGGTTGTATGATTTTATAACAAAGCTTATGTAGCCCAAGTAGTTGTAAAGGTGTACAGGTCAGATTTATCTGAATACTCATTATCAAAATAAGAAACTAATGAAAGTATTTCTATTTCCTGTTCTTGGTGAAAGTGCTTTAATATTGTTTGTGTGGTGTTAAAAACATTTGTTTCACTTATGTCTTTTTTCAGTATTATGTAAAAGATCTCACTACCAGTGCTGATGTTAAAGTTTTCATACCTGCGGACAGCCTTTTTTTCTGCTTACCACAAGGAGTAATATAAAAAAGTTTGTTTTGGGAAATTGATTTATTGTATTTTACCATCCTCTGTGGCTAGCTGAAGTATTTAATTATGTGATCATGTAGCCTCCTGTCATGTTTGAAGTATGTAAGTGTAGCAGTCCTGCTTGAATTATCAAACCTAGCTAGGGAGGAGTTGAGTGGTGACCAGAAAAAACAGCTCAACTGCGAAGAAGCTGAAGGGATTTTGGAGTTGGTTCTGGGATACGTCTGTTTTGTGTTACTTTGAAAACTCAGATGTAAGCCTGGAACAGGCTTACTGACTCTCCTTCTTTTACATTGATGAAGAAATCATAGCATCCAGTCCATTGGTAATATAGACTTGATTCCCTTTTCGGATTTGTAACCATCTGTTTGAGGTTTCATTAGCATGAGCGGAAATTCTCTTAGAGCATGTTATTAATAGTTTGTTAAGGTTCTTTTTACTGACTATATTTAACCTTCTAGAGTCTGCTAACAGGATGTAGTCTATTGACTGCAGTTCATGTAATTTGCCCTTTTAAAATTTACTGTTCAGCACCTATTTCATTGTTGGACATCTCAAAAAAAAAAAAAAAAAGGCAGAAGACAAGCATTAAGAAAAGCAATTTGACCATGATTTGTGCATACTTTTTGAAACATTAGCTTGGGCTTGGACACTTTTTTTTCTTCTGTTCAAGAGAATCCTGTGTAATATGTAAAAGTACACATTGCTTTGATGCTGTCATCCCAGCCTTAAAATTACTTGCATACATTTTTACTGCTCATGCGACAGCTCCTTAAGTTGGCATATATTTGTCTTAGACTGTAGGGGGGTTAGTTTTGCCCTGCAGTTAGCGCACTATGGACAGAAGTACGAAGTCAAATAGAAGTAAGATTTCTATTTCTATTTACAGAATTAAGCCCAGTTTGTGGAATTTCAGTTGAGCAATATGGAGTAAAGCACCTAATTCTCTCAGAAAACCTTAGCTGCTATACAGTTTTAAGACTGCCTATTGTAACCCAAAGGATTTTAAAGCACACTGCAAATACAAAGGAATATAAGCTAAAACACATACCCTTGTCAATAGACGCTCAGCCTTGATTTACACAGGTGCTGTGTATTTACAGTTTCTTGACTGGATTTTTTGATTGCATGGTGAAAATAAAATTCAGGCAGCACCCAATTTGTTTAAAAATCAGTTTAGGGTTGTTAATGTGACTTCCAGCTGGAATGTAGACCACTCAAATACCTTGTGTCAAAACACTATTGGAGTGGGGTAGTGATGGAATACTTTTTCTCCAAAATACAGTCAAGAATTGTCCTAACAATTTTTCTCATCAATCAGTACTTAGCTATGCCTGTTCCAAGGACTGTTCTTATTCCTTGAATCCTTATGTCTAATGGTGGGGTAAGGTTTTTGCTCTCTCCCATATCAACATTCTGCAGGAGCAAAAATGGGGGGAGGGAAGGCACACAAATTCACCACTGCTGAGCCAAATTTTAATATGTTAAATGAATGTAAAAATGAGAAAGTTTGTTGAAGACTGGCAGCTAAGATAATTCTGAAATGAGTCATAACTACTAATGATTCTTTCTTCCAGCATATGAAAGGCTGAAAACACAGTGACTAGTCTGTAGGACAACTGATGACTGGGATATAAAAGAGAACTCAAGAAAGCTAGGAGAAACTGTGTAGATTCCCAAGCTGGGAGACATGTGGAAAGAGACTGTCTGGAGTTGAAGGAATCATGAAGTTATAGCAAAAATGGACAGGTTGAGCACAAAGAAATTACCAGGACAAACTGGTATTCATTAAGAGCTCTGAGGAAATTTAAAAGTAAAATAGCTGGATTTCTAACAGTAGTGTGCAATTTTTCAGTTCTGTAGTACTAGAATGTGTAACTGTAGTGCCAAAACTCAATTTCTCTGGGGACCTTGAGAACTAGGAGGAGGTTGATATGTTGTCTCTACCAGACAAATTAATAGAAATTGTAGTAAAATAAATTTTCTGTAATGTGAAGTCTTGCTTTATAGATTTCTTGTAGTTTTTTGGAAGAGTCAGCAAACCTGATCAAGTCAGTAATTGATTGGGCATGGATGAATAACTGGCCAAAACCAGGGGACAGACAGTTGGAAAAAACTTCTGCCAGTGTTACAAAGTATTCAGGGTAGTAAGGAGGAGGGCTAGTTGGGGACAAAATGGGGAAAAGGCGCTATGAGACTTAGTAATGATGCAGTAAAATGTCAGATGATATTAATTGTAGGTAAAAAAATGAAGTGATGCAAGTGGAAAAGGCAGTCCTATGTTGTCATACAAAATGAGAGGCTTTGAGCAGGCTGTTAGCACTGACGAATGAAACCGTTGTGCTGGTTTTGGCTGGGTTAATTTTCTTCATGGTAGCTAGTATGAGGCATGGTTTGGATTTGTGCTGGAAACAGTCTTAATAACACAGGAATGTTTTAGTTACTGCTGAGCAGGGCTTACACAGAGTCAAGGCCCTTTCTGCCCCTCACCCCACCCCACCAGCGAGCAGGCTGGGGGTGCACAAGGAGCTGGGAGGGGACAGAGCTGGGACAGCTGACCCCAACTGACCAAAGGGACATCCCACAGCATATGGCATCATGCTTATTGTATAAAGCTGGGGAAAGAAAGAAGGGAGGGACATTTGGAGTGATGGCATCATTTGTCTTCCCAAGTAACCGTTATGTGTATGGAGCCCTGCTTCCATGGAGGTGGCCCTGCCTGCCCATGGGAAGCAGTGAGTGAATTCCTTGTTTTGCTTTGCTTGTGTGCACAGCTTTTGCTTTACCTATTCAACTGTCTTTATCTCATTGCACAAGTGTTTTCATTTTTACTCTTTGGATTCTCTCCCCCATCTCACTAGGGGGGAGTGAGCAAGCACCTGTGTGGTGCTTAGTTGCCAGCTGGGGTTAAGCCATGACAGCCATGCAGTTCCATGATAACATCAACGTGTTGCTAGGCAGCAGACCAAAAAGCAAACAAAATACTAGGAATTATTAGAAAAGGGATAGAGAACAAAACAGGACATAATTATGACAACGCATAAATTATATCGTTCACCCAGAAGTTGAGTATCATGTGCAGCTTTTCTATTAACTCAAAATAGTTACATTAAAGCTGGAAAAGGTTCATAAAATAGCAGTGGGGGTGATGGAGTTGAATCTCTGTAAGGCACAGTTAAGTAGACTAAATCACAGAATCACAGGTTGGAAGGGACCTCAGGGATCATCTAGGAGCTCTTCAAGAAATTCTGGGAATGAGTAAATCACTAGAATTGCAGAGGGGGCAGACAGGGATGGAGAAGACGACAGATTAAGAGCTATCAATTGAATCCAGCAGGAGCTAGAGGAAGCACTTCTTCATACAGTAGCTAGTAAAGACGCTGCCAAAAGTCCTGGAGGGTGCAAGAAGTTGAAATGCTGATAAATAGACAAATCACTACATAAAAAACCACAAATTATTAGAAAGTTGAGTATAAAGGCAGTGGGAAGTATTGTTTATGCTTGATGGGTTTTTTTTTTTGGTGGTGGTTGTTGTTGTGTGTAACTTGTGGCCACTCTTAGAGTTAGAATACAGGACTGTGCTGAAGTGATAAACTGACTTCAGTTTAGCTTTGTCCCGGTTCTCCAAGGTGAAAACTAAAGTCTGTGATAAAAATTAGTATCATGCTATTTCAGAGAAATCCAAAAAACCCTTATCTGATCCATTCATTTTTAAATTCTCTGATTTTTCATTGCAGGGATAAGGAAATTTTTGCAAGTCACTGGTAGTCATGTGAATTTTCAGAAGTGTCTTCTAATATGAAAATGTAGCACCATAAACCTATAAAAATGTCCCATTCAAATGTCTCAAATTAAAAATATTCATAAAGCATTAAATAAGATATACCTAAGCAAAAGCATGTCTTGGTTGTTGAGTTTTCTCCCCTTGCAAGAAAACTTACTTCTCAATAGAAATAAAATGCTTTAAAGCCTCTCTGTCGGGGGGGGGGGAAGAGATTTCTCAGTTATGCTAAAGGCTCCCTTATTAAAATATATATGTGAATTGTAAAACTGTTTGTCGGAGGAATTGTTCTTTGGATGCCAGTTCTGTATTAGCAGCTTGATAACTGTGATTCCATAGCTCTAGCGTTCAAAGGGCTTTTGTAAAAGGTGGTGAAGGGTGTTGTATAAAAGCAAAACTGTTCTTTATGAAAACTTTTTTTTCCATATACAGATAGCCATTTGGAAGAATTTCCTACTCTCCTTCACTGTGCAGCCAGATTTGGATTAAAGAACCTTGCAACATTTCTACTCAGTTGTCCTGAGGCCACACGGGCTTGCAAAATAACCGACAAATATGGAGATGATCCAGCAAGTATCGCTGAGAAACATGGGCACAGAGAACTAAGAAAATTAATCAAAGAATTGTCAGTAAGTCTTTATGCGTTTTCGTGTCATCTATAACCAGGGGACTATAAAGTTTTACTACTGAGATCCCTTAGTATCTCTTCTTGTAAAGCCTAATACGTTGTAGTCCTTGTGTCTGAAAATATTATTATGCTCCTTCTGTCTCAGAAAGAGGGGTCAAAATGGGGTGCAGCCTCTTTGTGCACTGTCATAATGGAGAACATATTTTTTGTGCTGCTTGAATTTTAGGCATGTAATGGCATAAGAACAGTGAATCAGAAGTACCTCATGTGGCCTTGCTAGACCGGTGTTTTCAGCTCCCAAACAATGGTTACATTGTAAGTAGTCTAGCCCAACCACCTAGAGTAGGAGATAAAGGCTTCTTTAAAAGTCACTTTAAAAGTGACTCTGAACTCTCGTACCATTGCCACCCTTCAGCATTCAACAAAGAGTGGTTGCCCTGCCTTGGCTGTCCACTCCACTGTGAAGGAAGGCTAAATTTTACCACACTTTGCTAGATGGAGTAAATCTTTCTTCAGCTGGGTATGCAGGAGGGTTTTTGGGCAAATAGTTGCCTTTCAACATGAAAGATAATAATAGAATAAAGTTCTGTGCATAGTTCTAGCACACAAGCTATTGCCAATAAAATCTAACAGAATTGGCAATATAAAAAAACAATATACTATAGTAACATTTGAGAGCTTTAACCAGTTTTAAGTCTTTATTGTGCTAACTATAATATGAGCAGAGATTATAATTCTTCCCCCAGAGGTTTTAAAGCCTAGAGAGCAAATTACATATATCATATACCAAAAGAAAGACAGGATGTGAACATTGGCATAAGGAAGTCTGCGTTGTGAAGACCTGGTCCTTAGAAACGCATTCATATTTAACCTACTGCTATAGTTTGGGGCCTCTGTAAGAGGAGGCACAAGCACACATGGTACAGGCAGGCTACAACTGATATGCATTGAGAGAGTACATTGCACTTCTATAGTTTTTTTTTATATTTTGGTAGACCTTGTCAGTGACAGAAGGCAATGTTTGTGAGGGTAATATATTTCGCTGTAAAAAGCATGTAAAGTATGTGCATAGCTCTGATTAGCTTTTCTCTTTTAGTAGGATTATTAATTGTCCTGATAGTCTCAGTATAAAATTATCAATCTAAACCATGGATTTATAATGATAACTCTGACTTTATACAATGTAATTTTTCACTAAAACAGTTCCTTCATGGTACATATCTGTTACTGTTTTCATGTAAACAGTTAACAGTTGTTCTTTGCTCATGATGACTGCTCTCCTAAGTGTGAATACTTATACCAGCACTGAAGTAAAAGCAACTCTACTACCATCATAAGCATGGTGTAGTCTGGTTAGGACATGCCATTTTCAGTTGATTCAAATGGCATGGTTTACTACTCTGACACAAGTAAAAATCAGAGCATGCTTCAAGTCTGCCAAATGTGAAATATGGTATTTTAGAAATGTTAGCTCCAACCACTGGAAGAGAAATGGCTTATTTGTGTCCCCTCTAATAGTGCACTTAAGAGCAAAAACACTTACTGTTCTTCTGTAATTGATGGGGTTGTGGAAAAGAAATATTTGCATGGCTCTAAGCCAAGCAGAATTCAGTTTAATCACATTGGAACTTCCCGTTACCGCTGAAGTATTGAAATTGCTCATTATTACAATAGAAGTACTTCTGTACTCGGCATACCTCTCACTGTTTTAAAATTGTTACCTGTGTTTTGCCATTCCTTAATAGCCCAGAAATATACACAGTAATCCATCACTTCTATCTTAAAGAGCAATAGGGTTCCAGAAAAATAAGTATATTAAAACATATGTTAAATTTGTCCAAAACCCTATGAAGTGTCTTTCATTTGCCTTGTGCTAGGGAATCCTTAGGGGAGTAAGAATTCCCTGAGGTGGTTAGAGAGAGAGAGAGCAGCAAAAGAAGTGGCAACACCACATCTACTATTTCTACCCTGAAACCAGGACTTTGCTGTGCAGCCCTCTTTGGTGGCTGGTGAACAGATCTGTCCTCATGGCTTTTTGGTGATGCAGTTTTGCCGGTCCAGCAGGCTTACCGGAAAGGTGCTCAGGGCTCTGTTGGCAAAAGTGAGCTGTGGTAGCTGGCTAGCTTGCACACTGGGTCATCTGTATGGCACAAGTTCCCTGTACTTGTTCAAAGGGAAAACCTCTGGAACTGGACACCGACAGTGTTGATGTTGGGTGCGTTACAGCCGCAGAATGCAGATCTGGAGTGCCCGGTGGACATGCTGGGAGCTGGTCTCCTGATTTGTGGCAAAACAAAGCACAAAGGAAGGATCACATAACATGTGGCATGTTTCCGCTGATACAGCTGTATGAATGGGGGGGAAGAGGTTTTCCCTTTTTAGTACCAGTGTTATATGCAGGGTCATTAAATGCTAAAACATCACACTCTCTGAGAACCTGTATAAATGTGTGCTCCCACAAGTGGTAGTGCCTGCCTTCTCAGTCAGAATCCTGCATTTCAAACACTCCTTGAAAATGTCTCCTTTGTGCTGAGGGACCACTGAAATACTTGATCCATTTGTATTAAAGGTACTAAATTGATGGAGCTGTCCCTGAAAGAGTCTTTAGTGGGGGTTATGATAAAGCTCAGTTTTAAATGTGCCAGCAGTTTATTAAGCAATTTGTATTTTTCTTGCATTTTAACATAAAGCTACCTAAATTGGTCATTCATTTCCAATTTCTACATGTTTCATTATAGTTTAGATTAAGTAATTCCCTCTTCTGTAGCATAAAAGAGGGATATCGCTTAACATTCTGCGATAACATCCTGAATTGTTACTGTCTTGTGATTTTTCCTCCATAAAACCAAGTACTTGAACATTTTTCATAATTGCTTTTAGGTTGATTTGCTTGAATCAAATGTGTCCATTTAAAACTAGTAAGAAACATTCACTAGGAATACTGGCAGGGATCCTTGTCTCAGACTATCTGAACAGGGGAAACGATGAGCCTTTTGAGTTTAGTTAATCCAGCTGATGGCTCAAAAGCCAGTAAGAAAGGCCAAAGTACTTTTGCTTTCCGTTAGCCACAGGCTTGAAACGTATCTGTGGTCAGTTGTTACAGTACCCGTGATAGATGGTACCTTGTTAAGCCACAGTAGTTTGCTTGGATATTGGGGCCCTATTTCAGATATTTGTCTTCTGTGTATGGTCTGTACCTGAAAGGTGCTTTGACACTAGCTTGTTGTTCTTGTCGCCAGCTGTGGTCTTCTAAGCCTACGTAAAAGGTTCCGCCTGCAGAAAATAAAGAAATCACTTAAATGAAGTTCTTTTCCAGCACACAAAGAAAGACTTTAAAAAATAGATGAGAGAAAATGTCTAAGCATTAAGTGACTAATGAGGGGAGTATGTTCACTTTGTGACCTAACCATTTAAAACTGGAGGTCACGCTGATAGCTGGTTTAGGCATTTATGCTTTGGTATGGGCGTAATTCTTTGTTCCAGCACTTTGGGTTGCTAATTTCTCCCTTCTGTTACTAAGAACTGTGCTGCTGGATATGTTGTACTCAGGAAGATTACTGTGTACCACTTCTAGTATACATCACAGTTTCTAAGAAAAATACAAGCCAGAAAGTATTTTATTGGTTGTTTAATGCAAATAACTACTGATTGTTGACTTTGGCCCTTAAAGCCAATTTCTAGGGGTGACATAAATCCTATTTAAATTTAAAAACTGAAACAGTCATTTCAAGTTGCCACCATACAGATAGTACAAATACATTTTTGTTTCTAAAGTACCTTCTAACATTGCAGAATTGGTTGCCTGAAATCTAAAGCAGAAAATGCAGGTCAACTGAGCTTTCTTAAACCTGCCCAAGATCTGTGGTCAGGCCAGTGACAATCCATGGAAGAACAGTGGACTGACAGCAGAATCTTCTTCCTCTGCCACCAGCAACACTGTCTAGATTTCTTGTGTGATATAATTTTCTGTCTGCCTGCTTCAGGTAGCTATTGAAAAAATAATAGGTATTTAATTCTGTACGTATTGGTGAAGTTCCTTTAGAATTGTATAGATTGAGACAGTGCCCTGGGGTACGCCTTTTGTAAGAAGCCTGTTCTTTCAAGAAGGGAGAGTTACATCAGTTCCTTTCTCATTCTATTGAGGCACATCGTGCAAAGTCTAGATCCATAGTTACTGAATTCCCTCAGTAGCAGAGAGAAACATTATCATGCAGGTAGTCATAATTTTCACTCTGAGTCTGTTTTATGGAAGACACATGTTTTATGTAAGTTGGGGGAGCAGGGAGGTTTTGAGGTTTTGGTTCTGAAGTGCCAAGCTATATTTTTATAAATCTTAGTGAACTTAGGATATAGGTTGGCAAGTAATTCGTCATTGTACGCCTCTCCCCTCACCTCTTTTTTGTTTTGAAATGAATGGTTGAACCAATATGCAGAACTTCTTCAATTATCTTCACCTTGATGAAATAGAAGATAATCTACAAAAACAGTGTATTGTAGAAACTGAGGGTACTTTTTTCCTCAGTTGCTTTGTGCAAAAAGAATCTTTCATGGTATTATAGCTACTATCACCAAACAACAATAAATCCTTAGATTACAGGAATCCTTTCAACAAGGATTCTCATTATTTGCTAGGGAGTTTTAGAAGCTCATCAGAAATCAGCTTTTTTGAACACAGAAGTATTATTCTTACATTTATGTTCAACTTCGTGTTTCTATAAAAAGTTATACGATACGGCAGCATGATACCCCAGCATGAAACTATTGTATTTTTAAATTTGGCTGAAATATCTTCCTGAGCTATTAATTTTCTGCTGGGGAAGGACGATGTGTAGAAAGATAAAGTAGATATAAGTTAAAGAATCTGAAATGAAATTAATCTGATTGCTATCAATATTTGTTTAATTACTTTAAATGCTACTATAGTGTTGCACTGGCTCATAGCACATTACTGAAAGAGAAGAGGATTAGTCTGGTTTCTGAAATTTGTGCTAGTCCACTAGTGATTCCTTGGTGAAGCTCCCTGGGACTTTATTCTTGCCACAATATTTTAGTATTCAGAAACGTTGATTCCATGCATCATTTGGTATACTGGAAGTTACTTAACCAAAATGAGTAAGTGAATATATTCTTCGATAGTCCTTTGGTGACTGGATATTCACAAATCAAATTCTTAAACTTCTTGAGGAATTGGAGCTAGGTCCTGTGAGTTTCTGCCAGCTGATATGCAAATGTTATCCTATGATTTCTATAGGATATTTGTTCACTGGGTTCTCTTTCTTTTGCACAATTGCTTGTGGAGAGGCTTCCGGTTATCAGTGCTTGGTGTCCTGTGTTTTGGATTTGGTTTCAGGAGTTTATTATCTTTCTTTTTAATAGCTGACAAGATTTCCTTCTTCTCTTTTTCACATGTTCTCAAAGGGACAAGTTCCCTGTAACAATAACTTGCTGGCTATGCTGCCTTTTGAGGCCAGACAATTTATGTTACAGTGAAGAGATACGGTAAAGACTGAGCATGGAAAAGCTTGGCTTTAAGGAGAAATGGCTAGATTTCTCATTTTTAAAAAATCACAGTCGTTACGCTGAACACGTTTTTAAAGTTTCTGTGTAGACTTTTATTCAGGGTAGAACCTTGCACCTTAACTGTGATTAAATCTTCTGTCATAACTATGCAATTGAGTACAACCTTCTTAAAAAAAGAATGATAAATGGAACTGCAGATTTGGAAACCTTACTTCTGTATGAGAAGCCTATTGAAATTTGTGTGTAATTTAAAATGAGCGGGGATAGTTTTTCAAATGAATTGTCTGGTATTTTGTCTCATCTTTTGATATTCTGTAACCATATCAGTGACACAGTGGAAGTCAGTAATTTGCAATTCACCATTTCAAAAAGCCTTTACAATTTTTAAGGCCAACTTGAATACTAATGGAATTTCAGGCAAAATGCTTGTGAATTAGAACCAGGGAAAATGAAAAGGGTTCTGTAATGATACCTCTCTTCTTAAATGTGTTTAGGATTGTAAAATCAAGGGATTTCCGGAGGTCCTTCTGACTGGTTTGTTGACAGGGCAACATCAGCAAAGATACTTAGCTAAGGGACTTTTTGGGAAGGTGGGGAGTGTCCAGTCTTTCAGAAGTAGCGTTCAGGCTGAAAAGAATCATCTGTATCATTCATCTGCATTATTAGTCTCTGAATTTGTTTGAACACGTGAAAAACATTTGGCTAAGCTCTTAATGAAAAATGCAAATACAATGCTTTACAGAAGGGAGAGAAAATAAAAGTGACCATGCTACACTGTTGTGGAAATAAATATGTTCAGGTAGAGAAAGACTTTGTACTAGCCTGAGGAGGTGTTAGAAGGTATATGGTAAAGATATGTAGAATAATGACTGTTTTCAAAGTAAATGAGTTGCTTCTGCTTAACCTCTCTCATGGTAAGTGAACAAATAAGTTTGACATGAAGTACTGTTCTCTGTGAGATGTAATTTCTCTATAGAGCTAGTTAAGATACCAGTGAAGCTAGAGGCATAGGAAGGATTCAACAGGCTAGAGATTTTTGTGGATGTTGAGAGCTTTTGGTCACTATGTAGTGTGTTGGTTTTGCATCATGAAGGCATGAACCCTCTACCTGAGTTACAAAGCAGTTGCATGAGGTTGAGGAAAAAACTTTCCAAGGGAGAAGCTACCCCATAGTTGTCCATTAAAACAATTGCTCTTTGCACCTTTCCATCATCTTTCCTGCACTGACTGTTCCAATAACTGTATTATTAGGTGAGAAGGTTGCCTTTCTTCTTCCTCCGAGACAGACATCTCAGAAACCCTTACAATGCAAAGGAAAAGGTGAAATGATCTAAAATCATCTGCTAACTCCAGGTTTACTACAGAAGGAAGGATTGCTGGGGCATTCCAATGGAAATTCTAGAAGCAAGTTTTGGGTCTTGCCTCTGTCAACTGAAGCAATTGGAAGATAAACATATAAGTGGCAAAAGCAGGTTTACCTTGAATTAGTATATGCTCTCCGTGAGGCTATCTAGAGTATTACCTTTGGCTGCCTCCCAGTGATCTGGAAGGAATCAAACATCTGTCATATCTTACAAGTTGTTGAGCACAAAGAAAGATAGCATATCAACACTGCTTTTCTCCAGCCCCTCAGAAGGGAAGAAACAGGAAAAAAAAACAACAAACCACAGAGCAAAATAAAGGCTTTTCAGTTTCTTGGGGGAAAATAAAGGAAAATTAGGAGGGAAAAGGAGCTGTTAAAGTTATTGCAGTATATATAATCTGTGAGTCAAAACCACCTAGCTTTTGAGTGACGTAAGGTCTGAAGGGAGATTTTTGATCTCAAAGCCCTAAGAAAAACTAGGTGGAGATGCAAGAATTAATGACTAAAGTTAGGTAGGAGGCTTGCAGTGTCCTTAGCAATCGGAAAGTTCAGAGCTTTGCACAGATCTAATAGTGACTTACCAGACTTTCCTACAGCTGTAATTTATTGCTTAATTAGAAAAATTGTCTTTAGGCTCTACATCAATAGAATGACCATTAGGGAAAGGCATTTCTCAAAGCTACCAAGCCCATTATATGAAACTGCTTAAGAAAATCCATTTCTGCCCTGCATAGTGTTAGTTCTGTTTAACACAGCCATGCACAATCTTAATATATAATTCTGTCTGAGGACCCTGGACAGAAGGCACACTTTTTATTTTGCCTCCTGTTCTTCCTGCTTCCATATATTGTTTTACAATAAATGATTCAGTATTTCATTGCCAGGTCTCTGGGGTGTCTGGCAATAATAATTTCCTTTTCTTATGTTTGGTGCGAACTTAAAAATGATTTCTGAGTTCCTACACTCTACCAACCTCAGAAGAACGTGCAGAGATTGACATATATATGTTCACTTTCATGAAGAAAGCCAATAATATATTAATAGATTGCTTTATAATATGTGTTTAATAACCATCGCAATCACTGTAATTGAAATTGTATGCTGTGTCTGTAACAGACATGGGCAGCCTTCCTCAATCCCATGAGCTATGTGCCAGAATCTTGGTGTGGCTGGCAGCAGCAGTGTATGTATGTCAGATGTTTGGGAGTTGTTCTCAGGCAGAAGTTGTTAATGGTTCTCTACAGCTCTTACTGGGACCATGAGGCATATAACTGGATCTTAGCACTCTCTGATTATGCCAGTCTTATGAGCCACATTGGCTTGATTTCACTTGCTCCTGGGATTTCAAGTTATTTTGCTGCATCTGTATGGTCTTGGGATGACCCGGGAGCTATCCTTGAAGTATTAGAGAACTGCTTAAGATCTGCAGTTGGCCACATGTGGCCTTCTGAATTCCAACTCAATTAGTCTGCTGTTAATAAATACTGCTTTCTGAGAGCCACAAGAGTGAAAGTAGACAGGAAGATCTCCTACCATATGGAAGACACTAACAAGTTCCGTTCCATGTACCTAGGAAAATGCAGAAATCGGTATCTGTACCAGGTGTGAAAGTAATATAATAAGTGTGGTTCCTAACTGGATCACTTAATCAAACCTTCAAAGATCTTTTATTAATATGATGTATTTTTTTTAAAATGCTGCCAGTTGATAGCATGTACTGTCCTACCTAAATGGGTCAAAGGATCGAACAAAAGTTTCCATGGAGACTTTATATGACTCCAAGGTGCTTTCCAAATTAATCAGAGTCTTGTGTTGCAAGGAAAAGAGGTTAAAGGTGACAAAATCTTGTACTGCTATATACATCTGCAGTTAGTTCCGGCCAGCTTGTTGTAGGGAATCTGTCATCACTGGCAACGTTATCGGTGAAGTTGTAACTGTAAAAACTAGTGATTTTTATAGATTTCTTTGTTCCTCTCTTCAGAAAAGTTAAACAAGACAGACCTAGGTGCAGGCCTGAGCTAATCATGCACATACAGAAAAAGCAAAAAAAATCCTTCTGGAAAATCAAAAATATATAATTTTAGAAATCTGAAAGCAGTCATGATTGAGCTCATTAGTGAGCTCCTATCTTCCAGATTGTTAAATAAAGAATAAGTTTTCATTTTCAATTTATTTTCCTTTTGTGCATATTAAATGCACCCATGTAATGCAAAAAGAAAGATGATATTTCTTACTAGTTTTTTAGTAAATAAAATTACAAAGAAGCAAGTGTGCCTGTACAGTACATTGGGGCTGCTTTGTGTTGTGTTATGGCTCATGAAATACATTGTGTTTAGTTTGAGCTTGGGCACTCAGTGAAACAGGCTTCTATCAGACCCTTGACTGTGAATCATTACTGAAGAACAAATAATGCACAGTGCCAGGAGCAAAATGTAGCACATTGTTCAGGCACCACTTAACTAGGAGTAGTTAAAAGACTTACTGGAGTTGAAAATCTCCAGAAAGGTGGTAAACAGCTGGGTAGGGTTTTAACAGCAATTCACTCTATATCTGCAAGCAGCAGATGCCAGCAAAAAGAGTAGGTGGTAGAAGTACATGAACAGAGGCTGTAAGCAACCTTGGAAAAATGCAGAGCTGGTGGGCTACTGTTGAACAAAAGAGAGAGAGAGAGAGAGAGAGAAACTTGGAGAAAGAGAACTTCGGGATCTGCTGCAAAAAGGGCTATGGAAGGTTTGTGGATAGTAATGATGACAATAGTACAAAGCAATAAAGGTTGCATATTCCCAATTATTACTGTAATAAGTTTTTCTGCTATATAGGTAGGATTTCTTCTTTTTTAACTGTAGCTGTACGCTTCTACGGGAGAACTTATCTTGGGCCGCATACCTCCGGGACACAGGGCTCTACCCGCCCTGGGGACAGTGATGCACAGACATCAACATGATGGATACAAAATGTCCGTTTATTTGGCTGCGTCACACACTTATATAGCTCTTGCGGTTCCTGTTCCTGCCACTCCTATGGGGAGGAGTCTATCTTTCCGTCACATCCCGTAATCTTCCGGTCGCCGATCCCTGTCTATTCCCCTACATTTAACTGTGTGAGACTGGAAAATTTTATACTGTTTTGGCTGAATACATTATAAATGATACAAAAGAGTACAAATCCATTTAAGAACAGAAAAATCTATGGCAGGAGAGGCAGAGGTATTTTATACTTGCACTGAATGAACCATATGATTGGAGACACAGCTAAGACTTTTCATATATGTGAAAAATATAGGCCAGGTCAAGTGAAAGAATTCATTGTCTATACTTTATGAAGAATTGGCTCCCTAGAGAAAAGTAGACACAGGTTTGTTTTTATTGCTGGGGCAGGGGAAATCGTGTGTTCTATACTTATTCTCATTTCCTTAAGAGAGCTTCAAAATATCTTCCAATAGCTCACAGAGCAAATGTAGATAAACTAGTGATTGGATATATCAAATCTTGATTTTGCTGGATAACACTATACTTCACCTAATATATAAAAATTGACCATATTTATATGGGCAAGAGTGAAAGGCTTTGCAGTTAGATACAGGTTTAAAAATTTGAGTGCTGCTATTCATTATTTCCATTCTTAAAAGACTAGAGAAAAATGATATTAAAAAGTAGCTATATGCTAACAGGCTGTAGAATTACACTTGGATCTGTATTAAATCCTATAAATTGGCAGAATAATGCAAATGAATCATGGATTGTCATCTGTAACCAAAAAGGTTGTGCTCTGGGTAGCAGAGGACAGTTGCTGTAAATGCGAAGGACTACAGCAACAGAGAACAGTCAGAACTCAACATGAATTTGTGATCTAGCAGCTCTCTTATTATACAGGACTATTCAGAGTGGTCTCAGTGATTGCAGATTTCAATGTTTTCACAAAAAATAGTGGGCTATTGTTCAGACTAACAGGAGATTACCGTAAAAAACTGAGACATCAGAAGTGCAGGATCTAACCCATCCGGAAGAAAGAAATAGGTTGTTGCTACCTGACAGCAGCAACGTTGACATATGTTAGAAGACTTGGAAATTAACCACATTTACAAGGAATCACGTGGAGTATTTGAATGCTACTATATTGTTTAGTTAATAAATTGATTGTGAGAATTTTAATTGCAAAGAACCTTAGCTTCATAATGCTCATTTCAAACATTTTCCCTGGTATTTTGTGAGACTTGAATTCATCATAGCCTCAATAAGTTTATGAGTCATTTTTGATATTCAGAATTGTAATTTGACCTTTCTTTTGGATTTCTCTAGTTACAGATATTTCCATTTCTAATACTTAATAGTTGGGAAATTTTATTGTGTTCATTATAATTCAGTTAGCAGTGAAATGTTAATTGCATACTGCTAGTTTGTTTGGATAATAGCTCTAGATTAATTTGCAGATTTTTTCTGATTGGAGGAAGTTTTGTGTTAGATTGGTACACAAATTATTATAATGGGTTTATAACTGTTATTGATTCTATTGGTACTACACCAAGCTCATAGCATGTTGGTGTATAGGATAGGAATGTGGTTAAGAATTGTTCCTGAGTGATTTGGGGAGTAAATGATTCCATGGTTACTGAATTCTTCAATTTTTGGTCTCAGCATTGAGAGGAAATGTATATTAACATCCCTATCTCTAAATTAGTGTCAATAGTGCGATTTAACAAACTTACTCTAGTCTTTGGCTCATAACATTTGCAGTTCTATGTTTTTAGTGAAACATTTTGTAATTTAAAATTTGTAATGTTCTTTATTATATCCTTCAAGTGTTGCTTTAGATGTAATATTCACGTAGTATAGCTTGTATGTAGAAGTACGTGGTGATCTTTCCTAGAGCTCAGTTATATGAAGCATCATGCATTAAAATGTGGTATTACAAAGAACAACTAGAATTATCTCACATTACAAAAATCTGCCAGTATTTGTGGTCCTATATATCAATGGTTAATTACCAAACTGTATTCTAAGTTTTTGTGCCATCTCCAACATGTTTTAAGCATTGCATGCTCAGAGTATGCTCACTTTTTTCAAGATTTAAAGCTCAAAGTCTACTTGGTAAATATATGTTTTATACCACATACTGTGGTATAAATGGACCACGTACTGTGGTAAATACATGTATTATACAGATTAGACAGCTTCTATTCCCATCACCTTGAATGATCTGCAAAATGACTAGAGATCTAAGTTCAGAAATACCAACAAAATCATTACCCTGACCCATTAAGCTCATATTCTATACCTGGGTACAGAAGAGCGATAGAGGCAAATTATTCAAGTCACAGACTGTACATGTGTTATTCCACATTTCAGTTGTCTGTAGCTACTGAGAGGAGTGAATGTCAGAGGAGTGCCTGTGAAGCCATTTCTTTATAAGAAATGGGCCTACAGAATCTCAGCCTTCCTGGTATTTGCAAGCTTCTAGATCTGGCTTTCTGTTACCCCTGTCACAGCTAATCTCTGAAATAGGCCAGGGCCATGTGGGTGTAATATGCCTGACCGAATAAAATGTCAGATCCTGTTTGTGATTTTGATCCATTTCTAATTATAATCACATTTTTTTGTTGTAGTGCTGATTAGGAATGAGGTGCAATGTAGTTACAGGTTTTTCTTGTTAACACCAGGACTGTGGATATTTTAACATCATGAATTTAACATCATGAATAAGGAACTTATTCTGCCCAAAAAATAATACCAACAATACTCAAAATCGTGATAGTGATGTGCCCCTTTTGAGTAGTGTTTTCAGGAACACAAAATTGTCTGTCTCTTTCGTGATGGTGAATCCTCTTTCCCTTGTTCAGGCTGTACATGATGGTTAGGCATTATTGCTGAGTAAGGTTGGTTTGACTGAGATGGAAGAAGGCTAAATTTTATTCCTAGAGAAGCTTTAAGTTCTGGAAGAGGCCTTTAATAAATATAATTCTGGGTAACGTGATATTTTGTTGAGATCCCAGTTATATCCATGTGAAAACTAGCTCTTGAAGATACTAATTTTATCTTTGTCTGTTTTTTTCTTCTGTCTTTTTTCTATTACTTTATCTCCATGCACAGGAAGCTGGTAAAAAAAAAGTTGTAAATGTGTCTTTAGTGTGTCAGGTGTCTTTAAACCAGCCCCCATCTGGACTTAGTCTTGCACTGTGCTTTGCACTCTGGCTTTGCGAATACTCAGCAAATGAAGTACTAGGCCCCTGAAGTTCAACAGATGCCACTAGGACTTTGGAAAGGAGAAAATGTCCTTCAGAAAAGTTCTTCAGTCCTTCTCCAGGAAAAGCTTCTTTTCCTAACCTTTTTATACAAAATGGGCTGGAGTAGAGTAAAACAATGAAATGAAAGCAAGGCAATATTTAAGTGAGAGTCCTAACATTATTTGCAAAGCACAGGACAGTGGTGAGCAGAAGGCAGAATGTAGAGATGACTCTAGTCTGTGGGCTAAGCGGGAGGAGGAGGAGAAATCAGTGCAGAAATCTAATATTTATTTTATTACTGATTTCTAAGATATCAACCAGTTCTACTTCACAGAAGTTACATATGTTACATATGTAAAATTTAGGATGGTAATCTGATTATGATTATTTTGTTTATTTTGTCTTCCCCACACTGAAATTTCTGATACTTTATCTTGAAGTTGCTAATGTAGTAGAGGTGGATTTGTGGACATCTACCCAATTCTTTACAGTTCTGGCAAGTGAAAATGCTCTAATTTGCCCATGACATGGGCAATGTCTTTTGAGCTGAGTGAGTTGGTGATTCTGTCCCAGGAAACTCAGCAGATGAAGAATCAAACTCCCAGCTGAATCCAAAGTTATGAAAGTTAACTCTGATTATTGGTTTTTGTTAGACCTGGTTGCTATTTTCATTGCAAACAATTTTTTTTTTTCATATCTATGCGGTTTATCAGTTTATTCACAGCCACTGAATTTTGTTATGACTTTGTTCCATAGTTCCAAGCCTCTATAAACATGTCGTAGTTCAGGTGCTTTCACTGTCATTTCTTCTTTGTCACTTGTTACCTCAGTCAAAATTATGTTCCTTTTTCTATTGATCAGAGAAGCGCAATACTAATTAAGAAAAGGATGAATGCCATTGGGGCTGTCAAGTTTTATTTCCTACACAGAAATAATAGGAGGGTGTTCTCTAGGGTTAGAGAAAGGTAAAGGGAGTAGAAGTCAGGAGATTTTGTTGTATGTATATGTGGGGTTTTTATGTATGTGGGCTTTTTGTTTAGTGCTACCTAAATTATCTATGCTAATAAAATTATGGTGCTTGTATAAGATGCTTTTGTATTAATTATGTATGACGTGGATATGTTAAGAAGATGTAAAGCTATTTTAGTTTAGTGTTAATTTTCTCTGACCTAGTAGGATGCTGACTGGTGGGCTTGGGATGTGATAAAGCTGTTGTTCAGCCTTACGTGTTCTTATTCTACATAGAGAAATGTTTCATACCTTTACATCAGCAGAGACTATTTTATTTTGAGGTATGGGTCTCTGATATCTCTCTCTCTCTTTTCCCCCTTGTAACTCCCCTTATTGCCCTCAGTGGGGTTCACTGTACATGTAAATTATGATACCCTTGGACAGTACCCCTGAAATAGCTTCTAGGTCTGGAAAAAAGGCAGCAAGTCTGCTTTTTTGAAATTACAGGTTAGCCTGCCCAGTATTGTTTGTGCTGCTTATCAGCATACAAAAAGAAGAAAAGAAATAGCTGGAGCAGAGGTTTCAGCTTAGCTTTGCCTGGCATTTTCAGTGATAGCAAGCCGCAGTGATGTGCTACAACAAGAAGAGCTGTATTTTTGTCTCTTTTCCACACTTTGAGGAATATTAAGGCAGTCAGGCTTTTGATCTTCAGGTCGCAAACAGGGAATTGGTAGTTTTTTGCACACAGGAAACTTGACCTAGGCAGTGTATCTAATTGGAGGGTAATGCAGGTTAGAGCATTATTTCTGAAGAGGAAAG
The DNA here is from genome assembly GCF_963921805.1 of Phalacrocorax carbo. Taxonomy (NCBI): domain Eukaryota; kingdom Metazoa; phylum Chordata; class Aves; order Suliformes; family Phalacrocoracidae; genus Phalacrocorax; species Phalacrocorax carbo. Next base: position 56,076,820 of record NC_087516.1, read on the forward strand.
GAATTTGTCTGGATGACACGTGCCATGTCTGTCTTTCTATGGAGAGAAAAGCAGATAATGCTCTGGGAAAATAATGCAGCTAGCCTGGGAAAGAAGGAAAAGTAGGGATCCTGAGGTTAATAGTGGTAGACACAGAAGAATAAGAGCATTTTGTAAGTTTTGTATGCCGGCGTGGGAGTTGTTAAAAAATTTTGCAACTGTAGGGATTCTCCAAGGAAATGGATGTGTTCTATAACCAAATGACTAGAAAAATTAACCAACTTCATAAAAAAAAAAAAAAAAGAGATGACTGCTAAATTCAGAATGCAAATTCAAGTATAACTTGTCTTCCTGTATATTAATACAAAAAGTAGCCTTTATCCCTGAGACTTTTGTTCCTTGTTGTATACAGGCTTGCACTTTGTTGATCATACTGGTCTTCTGAGTGAAACAGGTTGCTCTCTAGGTAATCAGCTGTTCCACATACAGGCGTTGCCATTAAACTTAAGTATCTTCAAATCCTGACTTAGCTGAATAAACCTAGTATCCTTATCAAATGATCTCAGCCACGTTAGAGCTGGCAGTGCAAGGTATTCCTGTGTGTGTACCCTGTATGTGTCCTTTAAAAAAACTTAAGCACTTACATGATGAAACAGAAATTAATTCTAAGTATATATAGTTATTATATATAATAAATAAATATTATAGATCTATCTATATTATAGATAAATCTGCACTATTAAAAGCTGGCAGAGAGGAAGACAGTATTTGACAATCAGTATTTTTTAAGTGCTTCCAAATCTTAGTCCTGCTGTAAGTCTAGTAGTAGACTCGAGATGAACAGCTAAAGATGAATACAGCTAAAAATGCTTATGAAAACCTCTGTTTGCAGATCAAATGTATTATAAAAGAACATATGTGGGAAAGACTGGAGAAGTGAAAACTATTTTTACAGAAGTAAAATTTATTTTGAAACTTAGGAAACCTTTGTGTTTTGCCTGCTGTGATTTCTCCTTGTGCTTTTCCCAGCCACAGAGCGTGTGGATGTTTAAGTGGGTTAAGGACATATAAAATGAGGTGCTACTGAGTATTACAGTGATAATTCAGAAACATTTAGTAGACGGATTCTGTTGTTAAGTGTACAGTCACAAAATTCATAACCATAGTAAGGGAACAGAGTAACTCCAGTGACAACTGAGATATTTTATCCATTTATTTCTATTTAGATGTTTCGTCATATATTCTGTAATTTGCCAAGTCGTTATCTAACAGCAAAGAATAGCTTGATTAAGGTGATGAAAAACAGAAGCAATCTATTAAAAACAAAAGAGCAGGACAAAATATCAGAAGGAAACTCTTCAGAACAAAATTAGTCCTGGAAGATATATTTGACAACCAGTAGAAACAGCATGACAAGGCTCCTGCTTGGGTTTTGTGCTGCCATGACCAATGAAATGTAGTCAATAAAGAAGGTACTGAAAGGTTTGCGCTTTTTTTGGCTTCTGAGTCATGTCCAAAATTGGTTTGTGCATGTTATCTCACCTCTCATTTTCATAAGGAACTGTAGGCTGTTCTTCAAAAAGCTGGGGGAAGTGGCCAGTGTGTTATGCCATGTATGCAGCAAGATGGTGAGGTTTTTTGAGAAGCCAGACTGCATATGAGGAGCTTGAGAAGAGGTTACATATCTGCTGTCGCTCTTCAATCTCCATGCTACGAAAGAGTTGTATAAGACAGCAAAATGAAGGCAAAGGAAAAGACCTGCTTTCCCTGCCGCTTTATCTGTCTTGCCCCTCCTTCCTTCCTCTTCTGGATCATTTTGAAGGATCCAGAGAACGGCAGATTGTGCAATTTTAGGGATAGTGTAGTTCTGTGTCTGCAGTTCCCAAAACTTAGAGTATTACCAAGATGTGTTGATCAGGGCTTTCTAAACGGTGTTTACTGTAGCTGATGATTCATTCACAGCTGTTTCAGTAACTGTTACTGTGTCATTTGTGCATTTCAAACAAAACAGACAAGTTTGGAAGTGGCTCATGCAGTAGGAGCTCAAGATTTGTAACTGATGCAGGAGCCCTGCCTCTTCGGTGAAGCTGCTAGATAAGGAAGGCCTTTTGACTTCAAGGAACGTTTTTGGTTTTAATTTCTGCTATCATGGGTCTGCCATGTCTCCTATGAATGGAGCAATGTAGAGAGGAGTATCCCTGCCCTTTTCCTGCTTGAGTGTGAGGGGCGGAATGGTTTGCTGTTGATCTATACACAGTTGTTCTACCCAGTTTCCCTTATGTTGTAGTACACACTCAGAACCTCCCTCTTGTTCTGGGACCACAGCAAAAGGCCAGCGCGCACAAACAGTGAGAGAAATTTAAGGGTGCTTGCAGGCAGGCCAGTGGGATTTTTGCCACCCTCTTCTAGTACTGGTAAATTGCATAACTCAAATTGTGATTTTTATGCTGCGGCAGTTTGGAAAAACTCACAGATTGATATGCAGATGTTTACTGAGGATTTCAGAATAATAACATGGAATTTGTTAGTATCAGAATTGCTGCGGCTTGTGCAGAAGGCTCTTTCTGGCTCCATTTTTGCATGCTAGGATGTGTATTTTCAATCCAATTTAGAGACCAATGCCTGTCTGAATTCGCTAATCTGATGCCTGCTACCCATATTTGGTTTTTGCGATTCCCCGCTCTGTTCTGGGTTACCCATTCCACAAGCAGGGATGAGTCATACTCGTCTTGTGAGTCTCTTAAGACTCTTTCGGAACTGGAAGTGGAACTAAATCACACAGGAAGTTCTGAAGAGTTGTATGGTAAGAAGAGTGCGTACTAGTTGTCTCGAATTCAGTTGCTTGGGGGAAAAGCTGCAGAACTTAATGGTTCAGAATTGACGAGACTGAAAGAAAAGGAAGCCGTGACAAATGTGATTTTTAAATGCAAATTATTATTTTTTAGCCTAATGGTAAGAATTACTGGATTTTGGTTCTTAACCCACAATTTTAACTAATATAGCACCATATTATGCCCAGTCATTGGTAGCATGCTCTGACATAAGCGATGGTGATAATATATTATCCTTCTGATTTATTATTCATCAAATTAATCCATTGGATTTTTCTTTTTATTTCGTTTGCCTTACTTCTGGAGTGAGTCTGTCTTTAGCCCCTTTTATGCAGGAGATCTGCACATGTTTTAGCAATTTTTACAGATTTCTCAGTAACAAAGAACTATTTTTTGCTTTTCTAGTAAGGCCTATGTATTAGTAGAGAACTTCCTCTTTAGAAGATGCTTTTTAAGGGAGCTGAAGTGTTAGACATACAAACCTGCTACAGATATATTTTTGAAAACATAAAAAACCAAAATCAGTATTCACAAACCATTTTTCTGTGCTTATTTATGAAGTGTTTTGTGTTTTCTCCTTTCTTTATCTTTTCTTTTCTGTGAGTGTTCTAAAAAATGCCTGAACATCAAAAATAGCTAGAACTTGATGCAAGCAGAGCAAGACATTCACAGAGTTAAATATCCCATTATGGAATCATCAGCATTATTTGTTATGGCACCTCCATGAGAGATTTTAGCAGTGACTCTCATTTATACCCATATAAGAGATTACAACCAAGGCAAATCTGGCTAGCCAGGAATATCTTCTCTGTAAAGCCCTCTTCTCCCTTTCTGCTATACAATAATATGTAACAAAATAGCCTTTTCTCTGGATACTTTAATAATTGACATTGCTAGTTAACAAACATCATTCCCAGGCCTTGCATATTTGTTTGTTTATTTTAACTTTTGCATATTTATTTGTCTTAAGTGTTGAGCAAAACAGTGCAGGGCTTCAGTAAAAAGAATGAAAAGATGAAGGTGAACTTTTAAGGAGTAGATAAGCTATTGGAGAACTTGAGGGTGTTCAAATTTTAAAGCTATTTGGCATTTTTAAAATACTCTTAATGATTAGAGCCAAGTTACTTATTTACATTTCTGCGTGTGCTTATACATGCCTATTTGCTGTATTAGCTGTGATTTTGAAGATGTCTACAGCTAAAAATATTTGATGCTGACTGTCAAAATACTGCTGAGGGACAGTCTATTTCACAGGACTTGATGATGTTTTCTAAGCAGATGTTTCCAGTTTTTATAATACCATTGATCATAGTTCTAGCAACACAGTCTGAACTGGTGTAAATACGTTCAGATGACATATGTATGTGGGAAGTAGTTTTGTCAGAATGTTTCAAGCATGATTGTTCTAGAGATGTGTATGACAGCAGGTCACTATTTAGCCATCAGTATTTATGGCTGAAGTATATTTTAGAGCATAGATTTAATTTGACTTGACACGTGGCAGAAGACATCTGTCATCTGTTGTTTTTATCACTTCGCCCTTCTTGTATATTTCTAAAATAATAGAAAAAAAGGGGAAAATTTATATTAAAATTTTTCTGACAAGAAAATGTCATTTTGCCTTTTAGCCTTAGTGCTGATTTCACAGCAATAAACTTTAGTTTTAAGCCCTTTTAATTTTTTTATTTTATTTTTATAACTTATTGAAAAGAATTGTCTCCTTTTTGCTGCTCAAGCGTTGATTAATTTGATCCTAATTTGTGGAACTAATGCCAGTAATGCAGTTCTTTTAATTCTATCAGACAGGCTAAAAGATTACCATTTTCTGCACTTTTTTTTAAATTGTTCTAGTAAAGCAGTGCTGTTATTACATTTCTCCTATTTTTAGAATTAAAAGGATTGCACAGAAACTTTCAACATTAGCTTAAGATATTTTTCATTTGGAGATGAGAAAGTTGCTGACCTGGGTCAGAAGTTATCTGAATAATAAGGTAGTTTCCTCTAACCTCTGCAGAAGTTGTAGTATGAAAAAAAAACTTTCATAATTCTAATACATATATAACTCAGTATTGAAGTGCAGATAGAATCTTATCCTCTTTATTCATGTCTCATCTCATTAAACTGGGTCCTGTTCATATACATATATGTATGGTTTTATCATAAATATTCTGTATACAGGGCTGAGGAGGTAGTCTTGTGTCACGTTCGCTCTGTATTTGTTACAGTACTTCTGTAAATAGTAATGCATGCAGCTGGGGAGAGCCGAGTTGTACACCACTTTACATCCGCCTTCTGCTACAAGAATACCAAAAGATAAGACTAGAGAGTCTGTTTCCTGGAAAAAAAATTTGTTTTCAAGGCATTAGGCCCAGAAGTAGGAGCTCTTTAGAGACTATAGGGAAGAGAGGTTAGTTATCCTCTGGTGTTTGGAATCAGATAGTATTTAGGTTCAGAGCCATGCATCCATCAGGCTACAGTGCGGTTTTCTTGAGCCTCTATGGAAACACTAAGGCAGAGGTTTGCGTATGCCCTCTGGCCATGGACTTGTGTGCTACTCTAGTTCATGCATTGAGGTTCATTCTTCAGGATTGTGCAGGTAATATTCTGTTTTACAGATGCCTATACTTTCTGGAAAACATTGATGCAACCATCAGGGAGCCATATGCAATGTACTACTGTAGGAAAAGAGGAGACTTCTTCCCACCCTCACCCACCCCCCCAGTGGATATGAGTCTAAGACAACATCCAGTTAAGGCAGTAACTTCATGGTTTATGTTGTAGAGGGTTTTATTGGTATGACTCTACAGCCTGAGTTCACATTTGAAGGTCAGAAGAGAGAGAGTTCATTACATAAATAGCCTGCATTGTTTATACATCTTGCATTAGTGCTGCTGTGCTGACCTTTCAGCTCTGGAACTGATATGGCCCCCAGGATTTAAGGCAATATACTTTCTCCAAATTCAATTGTGTCTTACAAAAATATTTGCACTAAGACAGTGCTTCCCATGGAGCCTGTGGATAGAAGGGGAAGATCAAGGTTTTATGAAACTATGTATTTATTCCCCTCTTCCTCTCCTGAGTCCCATAGAGGACTGAGTAGGCCCCAGCTGTGGCAGAAAGGAAATCCTCTAAAATCAGAAGATACAGAAGACAAAGGGTGGGGCAGAAAGAAGCATTGTAGTTGCTTTGGGTATTTTCAGATTTCTTTCCTCTGAAGTATGAAAATGGATGCTGGCAGGAAATCTCTTTTTCTTTCACTTTTGAGTTTGTAGGTGGAGAAGGAACAGATGATGGACAGCAGCAGCTCAAATCTCTGTACCATCTAAGCCATACAGCACAGTGCTGGGCACTCATCATCAGTGTTGACAGCAACAGAGATGGGGGTGGACAAATGATTACTAGAATAGCATGTATATCACCAGGAGAATGTAGTCCACCAAATGTGAGAGCTATTCCTGCTTTTTGAGAGGTTAACAAACTCCTTACTTTTAAATACATTGGCTGTGCGTTACCGAAGGGGTTAAGCTGTTCTGTGTTCAAGCCATCCTTTTATGCTACTGCAGGAGAGTAATATCTGCATTGCAAGGTATTTAATTTCCTTGCCTAATTAAACTAGAAGGAAAATGAGTACTGTTGTACAAACAGTAAATTCCTCAGTGATTTACTTCATGTTAAGTAGGTTTGTATAGAAATTTTTCTTTGTTGTTTCGAGGCTAGACAATTCCTATCTGCAGTGCCATCTGTCTAGATTAGCCATTCAGATCTAGCCCGTGTCAGAAGAGACTGAAAGGTGACAGCTAAAACTTAATTTAGCTTCTGTTCTTTGCCTTACTTTTGCAGAATACTATCACCACTGCAGTTACTTGATGTCTTTGTTGAATGTCTTGGTGGAAAGGCCAAAGCATGTTCTCTTGGATGATGGACTTCCAAGCCAGAGTTTATAGGCACAGCAGGGTGGGAAATCTGTACAGTTGCTCTCTCCTAGCTAAACAAACAAACAAATAAATCAGCCTTCAACTGACAATTGCCATCTTCATGAGAAATGTATTGGATGTTTTTTAAATGTAAGAAGAATCAAGCCTACAACTCTTTCGTCTGAAAACCTTCAGAATACTTGAATAGATTACAAGCAAAGCTACACTGGGATGCTGTAATTAATTCTTATTAATATAAGAATGTATAGAGCAGATTTTCAGAATATTACTTGCCTCGTAATTTGACTGAAAGAAAAAATGCAGTCATATTGCAGAATTGTAGGGAAGGATGAGACGCAGCACTGAGCTGAAGAAATAACCCTGTATGGAGTCGTGGATGCAAGAGCAGAGAAATGTTTTTCGTCTGTGACAGCATGTAGGACACTAGAGTGTTCTTGTCCCTGATGAGGGCTTTGCCATAATACATGTTAACAGTTTGGTTTAATTTCTTATAATTTTATTAAGATTCTTATTGCTCAGTCCCAGATATAGGGCAGAAAAGGGCTTTCCTCCTGTTTTGATTTTCTTGACTGGATATTTCTATACTGGTTTGGGGCCTTTTTTTATAGAAATATGGTCCACGGATGCACACTTGGTTCTGCTTACAAATGTTTTTGGGGTGTATTAAAGAAGTAGTAATAAATAAAACTGTGTAGAACTTAGCCTGTAATGGGTTTATGTTTACTAAACAAAAACAGAAAGCAAAAGTTTAATGCAGTTCATTGGCAGGGGGAGAGCAACAGGGAAGGAATTTTGATACCTGCATTGTTTTACACACATGCCAGAAGAGGGAGACTGTGGTGCATCCAAACACAGCATTATTGCTAATTAGCCAATAATGTAAAAGGAGAAATCAAAGGTGTCAAAATGTGGACTGACTACTATGCTCAGGGAGTGTGCTACTTCTTGAAGGCCATAATCAGATGACTCCAGTACAGAGTATGATACTGTTTGGGCAGATGGTCCCCATGAATTATTCCAGTAAGGATTCAGTACAAAGCTTCATTTGAAGGGTCCTTCCCTGAGGAACCCTATGGGTGCCGAGTGAAGCAACTGCACCTGAAAGGTACTTGTGTGCTTGTCTGGTCCCATTCATCTCTAGATGGAGGTGATTAGCTTAACTAGTTCCAGTCAACACTGAGTAGTTGTTCAGAGTTTACGTGGTGTTGTAAAACAATCAAATGAAGAGACTTGCATTGCCTCCATGCACTAGATTAAGAAAAAAGAACATTGAACTGCGGTCTGTCAAGGACTAGCAGACTTGGAAGAATTTAAAGCATCAATTGTCGAGTGTGGTAAAGGAACAAAATTTAAGACCAGTTTGTCTAAAAACTCTTGCTTTTGGCCATGGGGGTGAATGTAGTTTGCCAGAGCTTTCTTTTCTTCTCCAGAATCCCCACAAACTACTGCTGCTTGACAAAATGGCAATGATATGAGGACTCCAGCATTTTATTTTGTCTGGCAAACCTTACATTAGTTATACTAGTGTGTTTTAACATATTGAAAGTAACGTTCTTCAAATCAGAAGGGCGTGAGTCAGATTTCAGGATGATACATTTCACTTAGATACCATTGGGATTTAAATGTCAGGCTTGTCTTTAATTTTCTCATCCATGTATTTGGAAGGCTTTTGGGCATTGATTTTTATGCAGAAGCACTGAACAATAAGCTGGCTTCTAGAATCTGACTATTCCTATTGTTCTTGTTCACTGACCACCAAAATCTCAGTATGTCATAGTTCTGTGTACAGGTTAGGGTTTGATTGCATTGATTTAATTTTTTCAATTTTCCATTCTGTCTTTAGTCTGTGTTGTTTACATCAGCTTAACTGGCAAACTGCTAACAGTAAACATACGAGGTTGACTGTGTAAACAGCTCTAGCAATCCCAATGGATCCTAATACTGGCATTTTACTGTTACCTCAAAGGTAACATGGGGAAAGAAGAGAAAGTAAAAAGAATAGAAAATTCTGATCATTGGTTAATAAAAATTTTACACAATCCCAACCTGGGTTGGAAAGGACCTCAGGGACCATGTGGTCCAACCTTTTTAGGAAGAGCACGGTCTAGACAAGATGGCCCAGCACCCTGTCCAGACGACTCTTGAAGATGTCCAAAGTGGCCAAGTCAACCACTTCCCTGGGGAGATTATTGCAATGGGTGACTGTCCTCACTGTGAAAAATTTTCCTCTCGTGTCCAACCGGAATCTCCCCAAGAGCAACGTGTGTCCATTCCCCCATCTCCTCCCCATGTGACTCCTTGTGAAAAGGGAGTCTCCATCTTCTTTGTAGCTACACCTTAAGTACTGGTACACGGTGATGAGATCCCTTCTAAGCCTCCTTTTCTCAAGGCTGAACAAACCCAGCTCTCCCAGCCTATCCTCATATGGCAGCTTCCCGTCCTTTGATCATCTTGGTGGCCCTTCTCTGCACCCCTTCCAGCCTGTCCACATCCTTTTTGTACAGCGGGGACCAGAACTGTACACAGGACTCCAGGTGTGGCCTGACAAGTGCTGAGTGGAGCGGGATGACGACTTCTTTATCTCTGCTGGTGATGCCCTTTTTGATGCAACCCAGCACCCTGTTGGCCTTCTTGGCCGCAGCAGCACACTGTTAGCTCATGTTGAGCTTCCTGTCCACTGGGACCCACAGGTCCCTTTCTACAGAGCTGCTCTCCAGCCAGGTGGATCCCAGTCTGTGCTGCACTCCTGGATTATGTTTTCCCATGTTACATTCATAACCACAGGGTTTAGTGTGCAGAAGAGTGTAGATTTGGCTTTTGAGCTTGGACTTTTGCTCCCCTGCATCCTGCTTCGTTGTCTAGGACAATAATTACCCATATGCTAAGTCAGAACAAGGTATGTATTGTAAAAAGAAAGAAAAAAGGTATGAATGTGCATAATATGAGGTCACCATTTGTCATTTGTCTGCTCATTTGTTCCTTTTTTTTGTTTAGATTTCTTCTGTGAGCTATGTTCTAAAATGAAGCGCTTCTAGTCATAATTAAACAAATTAACTATAACTTTAGAATTTAACCATCCACAGACCATATACAATCTTTTCTCATAATCTGTGTCCAGGGCTCATTTGAGAACATCCTAAAGACCACACATCCATTTGGCTGGATTTCCTAATGTTTCTAGATAATTCCTTTGGCCTGTATACAGTAGGTAGCAGTAAGGGATCTGAGAGTGGAAGGAGAACACTTCCTCCTAGATTTGTATTTTGAATACCATGTTGTGATTTTTATTGTTGTTTGTTATTGTTGTTTGTTGTCCTTTGAGAGCTGTGTTTGTGGAGTGTTGATGTGGCAGGTGAGCATATTTGACAAGCAATCAGACTCCTCTCCTACACCTCTCTAGTAGGACAAGAAGTGGTAACTTTAAGATACTTTTCCTTTGATAAACTGCATTTTTTAGGTTTTTCCTTTGCATGTAATTGAGGAGTGACAGATCTTCTCAGTTTAAAGTCTGTAGAATTTAGTTGAAGGCTGTGTGGAAAAGAACCTGACGTGAAACCCATGTTTATATCATTGACACAATCCTCCTTTTGCTCTGCTTAGTGTGAACTAGTAGTATCTCTACTAGTGTTAGTTTAATTGCATTGTTATAAGCCCTTGAGCTACCAAAACATTTTAGGTGAGACTTATTTGAAAGCTGTAAAGAAGATGTAGGCATTCAGCATCTTTCTTCCCCATAAGCAGCAAATATTTGCTTAGTTTTCAGTGGAGCTAGTTTCTTCTGTCAAGTGCTTAGAGATTGTAGCTGTGTGGCCTACTTGGAATCTGAGAGAGAGAATAAAGTCTTGAGAGGTTCGAGCAAGGGTTTTTAATGACATGTTCCAAAGAGTATGTATTGCACAAAAATAGCAAGCTTGCAGATCACAAGGAAAATAGTATCTGTAGATGAATTTTCTCAGAACTGTTTCTTGTGATTATGATGTGGAAAGACAAATGCTTCTCTGATGTTATGTAATTTTAAAAAATAGACTTTTAAACAAAATTACGTCTTACATGTTTTGCACTTATTTGGCAAACAGTTCCATTGTATGATATTTAAGAGAAAAGCAAGTCGATCTTGGATTGAGACCATGAGAACAAGTTAAAAATTATAGACAATCTTTAGGATTTGTGTAATGAAGCGATAAGTTAGAGAAACAACGCTGACCCATCAAAAAAGTTGGAATTACATCTTTCTTTTTAATAAACCTGAAGTGTCAGCATTGTGAATTAATTTCTTCCACAGTGTACAGAGTGATATTTTTCCATGTCAGAGTAAATCCTAAAAGCCAGGCCTGAAGGAGGAGTCACTGTTTTGACATGCCTGTTTGTGCCTAGATGCTTGGAAGGGTGCTGCAGCGCACCTAACCAGTTGTGACAGAGGAAAGCTAATGTGGCACGCGTTATTCGCCTCGATAGTGTGATGAGAGTTTTCTCCCTTTATAAAATGCAAAGCTGAAGAAACGTGGAAAATTACCTGCCACTAAAACCACTTTTACATGCAGAGAAGACTTGCATCTCACATTGTTATTGCCTAATACCACCACATTTGAGACATCAGTTTAGAGAAAGAAATTCAAACTGAGCTATACAATAGCTCAGGAATTTGCAAAGGTAGCATAGCAAGAACATAGTGTAAGGTATTGGTTTTAGTCATGATATTGTAATGTAGTACTGAGGAATATCTACTTCAAGAGTCTTACCGCATGCACCTAGAAATACATAACAGATTAGAGCTACTTTTGTTGTGTAGGATGTATATTTCTTAAGGGTCTTTAGGACGTTCAGTACAAAGTCTTTTTCCTGATTGTTTGCAATAGTTTACATAGAAGTTTTGGTAATCCCCAGTAAATGCATAAGCATATTCTTTTCCATATGAGTTTCACCATAACTATAAAAGCAAAACGGGGCTTAGGTTTATTGGTCCATTTCCAATTCACTATGATGAAAGGTTTAGTATTTGGTGGAAATAATTTAGCTACTGTTACCTTTTAAAGATGGTTGCTTTCTGCAGATTTTGTAAGAAGAGATACAAGTGTGGAGGAAAGACCATTGGGGTTGTGCTCTAGGGAGGAAAGCAGCCCATGTGAGCTCATGCTGGTTACTCAGCACTCTGACAAGATGTTACATGCTAATGAGAAAGCTTTGCTTGAAGTTTGACCATAACAGTTAACAGAAAGTTCATTCCTCATTCCAGCATCTCTGTTTCCTTTGATATTTGGCCAGTTCTAGACCCACAACTAAATCCATTTCCATTAGTATGATACAGGCGGTCATATACAATAAGCAGATCACATGCCTTAGCTGAGATCAAGGTGTGTAAACACACACACAAAAAAAGCAGTAATTCCTGCTTCTCTCACTCCCTAGTAAATCTAATCTCCAAATAAGAATAGCTAAAATCAAATGTTTTTACTGTAAGATGTAATATAGAAAACAGAATATAAAATATGTTAAAAAGGAACTATGCTGATATACAACATTTTGCTAAGACAACAGCTTTTTTCCCCCCTTTGTGACCTGTGGGGAAAATTCATTCTAGTTTATACTCATTTATTACTAACTTGCTGTAGTAATTTCCGTAGAAATAATAAGACACTGTTTTGTTTATTTGTATGTGGTTCATTATCTAAGTTTGTTTCAAACAGAGTCTTTTGCTGTTTGGACATTTCATAAAATGTGGAATAAGTCAATACAGTGTCTCCACAGGATAACTCCAGCAGTATGTACCTTAAAATTTTCCAGTGGAGCAAAATTCAGGTTCTAAAGTAAGAGAAAACAAATGCTGGGCCTCTTCAGTGATGATTCAAATAGTAGTTTAAGATGTTAATTAGGTCTGAGTTTTCAAAACGAAATGCAATAGAAGGGTGGTGTTACTAGAAATGATTTTGGATTATTATGTGTGTGCAAAAAAAGTATCTTAATCAAACTCAGGCCCTGAAGTGAGCAGTGTTCCCTGTGATCTGGTGATGCAAACATGGAATTTGATCACACAGCGGGCCCAAAAATGTGCAGGTGCAGCTCATATCCTCTTCTACCTCCTTGCCCTCTGAGTGTTAAATCAGCTCAAGACGACTCATCTCACACCTATTTTCCACTTGGTTCCTATCCTCATTTATAGCAATACTGCTTGTAACCAAGTTGTTTTCACAAAAGTTTCTTTCACTGGACCCTGTGCTTTCAGCAAAGTGGCTCAAATTAGGTGCAGCTTCAAAATCTAAATAGTGAAATTACCATGATTAAAAGCTAAGTTGATGTCAGAATAAATTTGCAATTGTAACGCGTCTGAAGCAATCTACCATGTGACCCAGGTGACTAAAATAAAACACAGAGAAGAGTCAAATATTGACATTCCCAGCCCAAAGACTAATGCAGATGGCCAAAATGTGTCAGGTGTTACAATCACGGTGACCACGTATATTGTCAGCCTGAAATGGTGTCTCTACCCTTAGAGTGTTAAGTCTATCACAAAATTATGAAACAACTGGAAAGTTTTGAATAGTCCACTCCCAATTCTTCCAGTTATTTTATAGATTTGATATCCTGGGAAATAGCGCAATGGGAAAGGTTAATAGACCATAATGTGTAATAATTTGGAATTAATGTTCAGATCTTCACCACTATCATGCCATATAGTTAAGAGATTTTTTTTCATTACACCCTTTTCCTGAAAATACACTCCAGTCTAATTAGTGGAAAGCCATACCCTCATTCTTTTAGTTGCAAGAACAAAGGTAGTTGTCAAAGATTAAAACTAACACCAACATTTCTATTTTAAATGGGGTCTGGCTCATAAGCCCATTTACTTTTCCCACTCCTCACAATACTTGTACTCACCTCCCTTCTTATGTTGATTTCTGAGCTCATTTTTTATCACAGTGCTTGACTTCATTGCTGGATGGCAAAGACTCAGGCTTCTGATTTTCTGGATTCAGGGAGCTCCTAGCCATGAAATCCATTTGCTGATTGTTCTGCCCTCCTGGGCCAAAATGAAGTAAATGTATTCTCGCTGGGTGTGATTTTGCAACAAAATGCTAAATTAATCTATTCTAGTGGAATGATACTTAATACTGTTTTGTGTACTTCAGGAGAAAAATGAATTGGGAACATGCTAGCACCAAAACTCACCTGCATTGCCCACAGTGGGTTTTTAATAACGGAGCTCACCGGCATTGTCTAAGGGTCACAGCAGGCCTCACAGTGGCAGGTGTTTGATGAGGCTGATATCAGAAAGTGTGGACAGTGTTACGAGAAAATGAAAGCATGATTGCCAGCTTTCACTGAGCTCATTTGCAACCTTTTGACTGTCAGGCATGTTTTAATGTCCTGCTTTCAAAACCTTGATTTGACACAGAAGGCAGTTGGGCACTTTAATGATTCATAGCTTTCTATGATACTTAGAACAAGATAAATTGTGCCCATTTAAATGAAGTTATGGTACCTTGCTTACTGGCAGCTCTAAAAGTACTTGTTCCTGCAAAATGATGAGCCCTGATTCAGCAAAGGGTCTCTGTCCTGAGTTCATTGCAGCACTGACTGCTGAAATTGAACGCAAAGCATGCAAAATGCATAAACTCATGTCTAGCTGAATGCAGTGGATTTGCAAAAGCATCTATGACTCTAAAAATGAAAAGCTGTTTTGATGGGACTTGGATATCCATGTTCTTTGGATGACAGCGTTTTTTTAAAAGCTTTCCCTGATTTCATCACTATAGCTGATGTGTAACCTTTGTATTTTTTATAACTGGTAGTCTCAGATAAAAATGAAACCAGAATTAATTGGGGTTTTTGCATTAAAAGTAACTCCTGAATTTTCAGAGTGGAGTTTAGAGGAAAAGTCCATTGGTTCTGACACACAGTGATGGTAATTGTGGTGGTAATATTCCTGATTCATTTAATTCTAATTTAAAGGGAAAACTGGGTCTAGAGAGTTTGCTACATTTTCTGGACTTCCAGAGGTAAAGAACCGGAAACTGATACGGCATGATAGCTCAATGATGTGAATCATTAGGGACTGGTCTTGATTTCATTACGACTCCTTGGTCTGCAGTGGAATTGCTTCTGACTTACGCTGTGTATAAATCAGCTGAGAATTGGGCTGAAAGAACGTAGACAAGGTAAAGCCACAAGTTTTGTTTGATGATATAAGCAAATGCAATCCAACACAGAATATGTAGAGAAATGTTGAAATAATGATTTGAACCCCATGAGTAATGCCAGGAGCTTTACAAAGGCTTTTCTTCTTTGAAACCCCAACTTCACTACTGTCATGGTAATACTAAGATATAGATTGCAAGTAGGGGCTGAGAGGGCAAAGCAACCAAAATAATTCTGTTTGATTTGTATTACCCCATAGCATGATATTAAAATAAGAAGTAGAGTTTTCTAAGGAGTGTATGGCAGAACGTAATAGATCTAGTGCTGTGAATAATGAGAAAATTTTCAGTTAGGTGAATTCTACCAAAGACTATCATGTTGACAAAAGTTATTCCATGATTTTATGATTTAGAAAAAGTTGCTTTATAATCCAAATCCCAGGAAAATATTTTATTAAATCTTTTCAACAAGAATGTTTAATGCAGATAGAACTGAAGAATGTTGTTTGCATCTTTATATTTTACAATTCAGAAACAGCCAGAAGGGTTTTAATTATACTTTTTTGAACTTCCAAAGAATAAAATACAGTTCTGTCAAGAACTTGACTATTCTGTCAAGAAGAGGTTTTAGCAGTAGTAGTAGTTTTACAGATCTTTTAGTTGCTTGGTACAGTTTACTTAGGAAAGGAACAGCTCTGAGGGCAGGATATTTGTGTCAGGTAAAGAGCTCATAGTTTATTTTGGAAAAGGCAATACTATTATATAGCACCGAGCCAGATCTTTTAATTAGTTTTTAATCACAGTAAGAACAGCAAGTATAGATAAAGTTAGGATTCCTTTATCAGTCTTGGGCCAAGACTGATGCAATTCTATTAGAATATATGCTTCTGGAAGAACTTGCTTTACATAAGTAGTGTTCTTCAGCAATGCATCAGTAGGTGGGAATACAAGAGGGGAGGGACAGAGGCATCTTGAGGGGCAGGGAGTGGGGCAGTAGGCATCCCTCCATCAGCATGTCCTCTGGTGCAAGAGCTAGGGAGCACTGGGTGAAACTGGCAAGAGCAGAGTTCAGAATAGATTATTTTTCACAGAGTAGGCCATATATTCCTGGAAATCATTGCCACAGGGTGCTGTGAATGCTCAGAGTTTAAAAGTGTGTCAAGGAGTGATTAGGTTAGTATTGGAAGAGAAAATCATGGTGGGTTAATAAGTGTAGGGAAACTATAATTGGCTCAGGAAATCTCTTGAGCTGAAAATAGTTGATTTGAAGAGCATCAAAAGTGTTTTGCCCTATGCCTACTGTTGGCACTGGGTTGACCCAGTATATTAATTTCTATTTTCTAATGGAATTAAATGTTGTAAGGCAGTTTGTTTGCCCTGGGATTCCAGATGAGTTGGTAAGTAGTAATAGTGTGTAATGTGGTCATATTTTCTAATAGAGCAGTGTGCATCAGGCTGTTACAAAAAGGACATGCAACTGGAGCTGTTATCAAACCCTTTCTAACATTGGCCCTTGACTGACTTGTTGGATGGAAAAGGAAAGTGGGTTCAGGCTCACTAATATTCTGTTTCATGTGCTCTAGCAGCAGAATTTCCCTGTCTAGTTTTACCTTCATAAAGGTGATCATTTGATCCTCAAACTAAAAAGAAGCAAAGACCCTTAACAGCATTTAAATCTCTAAGAGAAGTGCAGAATTATGCCTCCTTTTGTAAGATATCGTTTCAGTATTTACAGCAGTATTCTTTGACAGTCATCCAGACATGAGTGCTAGTTGTGGATTTTCATAAACTACTATGTTTATAGTCTCCCATGGTTAAATTTGCTTCCTGTTTTATTCAGGTGGCTATGTAAATTCTGTAACTGGGCCAGTTTGCTGTATCTTTTAAGATCTGTGGCTTTTCTCATTTGCATATGTACCAGAACAAGAAGCGAACGATAACTTTATAGGCAGTCAATTTTTTTCTAAAGAAATTTTGGTGCAAAGTTCCACTCACAGCATTATCTTTCAAAATACATCGTTTATTATATATTACCATTATTTTGATTATAACTTTGCTATTATTTCTTCCTGTCTGCTATTTTTTATGGAACTGTCAGACCTCCGGATTAGAAAAGCCTATTTTGGCTAGAATCCTCCTATTTGCTACTTGTTGTATTGTTTCTGTTAATTTGTCGTGGAATTTATTGTTTGAGATCAGAAAACTTAATTTTGCATCTTTTCGTATATGTCTGTCTTGTTAAGTTTATATTAAAAAATATTCCCTCCTTAAGGAAATGTGTGCATAAAATTATAAACATGAAAGCAATTAAAATAATTGTAGAAGTCGACATTATCAGTAGGTGACAAGCTTTGTGCTTTGACATTACTTGCACAGGATGCCGTTTTGGGTCTCATTGTGTCAAGGCAGAGATTTGTATTTTAATGGAGAAAGCATGAAATACAGGCCCTGTAACTGTTGCATTGCTATTTAACAAAGGGGCATTGTTTAGAGCATATTGTGTTTGTTTTAAAGAGCTGGTGCTAAGGTAGTGCAGGGCAGGTCTACACTTTCCGTCACTGCAAATAGGCTATGTGGGTATATGTGTGCTTGACACATGCATGCATCTCTTAAGCTTTACTGTTTTCTTCAGCTGTTTGCTTTAGCAAAGCTGAACTGGACTATGGTGTGTTGAACAGAAATTGCTTCAATCCCTAAGAGAAGTGGAAAACACAGCTTCCACTGCACATCAAAGTGGGCATCGAAGCAGCTAGAGTATTCTGCAGAAAGGCACCCCAGGAGCTACAATTTAATCTCTCTTAACCTCAAAATGGGAGAATGGCTATTAATTCCCACTTCTTCTTTTAACAGTCTCCAAATTCTTCCCTGTAGGCTTCCGTCTTTGATGTCTGCCTACCCTTATCTGGATTTTACTCTTCTTTAGACTGTAATGTTTTTAGGGAAATGAGGCAGTTCCATTTTAGGGAAATGAGGCAAACCTCATCCTGCATTTGCATGGCTTTGGGAATGCTGTGTTAGTCTTTTACTTCTGGTCACCAGCTGGACAAAGGAAAGTATGTTGACTGTGTGTTTTGGACTGTGCTACATATAAGCCTCCAGTGAGCTGATTTAGACGTTTCTGTGCAGGAGTGATACTCCAGTGCATATCTGTGGTTACTTCACATTGGTTTTGAAGTTCTAGGTGGCCTTAATTGTAGACAAAGCAAGAACATAGTAGTGTCTGCTTTATATCATGTGGGAGATAATATTTGCAGTTTCTTTGAATGTTGAAAGGAAAAGAGATTATTGCTACTCTCTTGCTTTAACTCGGATGCCACTTTTCTTCCCAGTACACTGAATTAATATTTTGGTAAGAGGGGACTCCAAGTGTGTGATATAGCTTAATACATTGGCTGAACACAAAGAAAGTCTGAGATCAGAAAAGAATATATACATTCAATGCACAGAGCTTTGAAGTGACTTTTGTTGGTCAAAACCTGTAGAAACTAAACACAAGGCATGTGCTCGACTGCAGCTCTGAGACTAGCTGCCCCCAAGAAGATACACGTACCAGTCTTTCATGGAGACATTGCATTTGTTTATTCTTGTTTTCCCCTAATATAAAAAGCAATTGAGGATAAAAGTGCATTTTTCACAGGGAACAGAAAATCTTAATGACAATGGGAACATTACTCCACTGTGTCAGAACTAGCAGTCTCTATATGTATGTGTGTGTGTATATCAGGGGAATTAATGTAACCAGTCAAGAAAATAATAATGCATTGGGATGGTGGGTTGTGCAGCTGCTTGTAGAAGCTACATTATACGTCACAGTATAAAAACAGCTAAAAAGCACACTGAATAGTATCAGTAGTCATGAATGTAGTCCATTAAATCCCTGGAATAATAATTGGACTTTTAGTCAAGAGGTGCAGAAGTAAATAAGTGCATCCGTCCTCAGTTTAATATAAGCTTCAGATTCTCATAAGGCAGCGCCTCAGCTGACATAAATTGATTTCAGGACTCCAAAACGCTATCTGAGGATCTGCCTCACAGAATATAATACAGTCAAGGGTTGTGTGCTCAGTCACAAATGTTCAACATCTTTAAGCTATAATTGTTGCTTAGAGAGAGCTTTCTATTTTAGGTTTATATATTATCACTCCTTACCATATTATCTTCCAGCTTTCAGCATAAGAATTGATAGCAGTAGTAAGGTCCCTGTGGAACCTTTTCTTTTTTCAGTGAAAAACTTGATATTTCTCCTTTTTTTTTTTTTAAATATCATTATTGTTTCACAGTGATACGTGAGGTTGGATTTTGAGGGTAGAAGCACAGGTAAAACAGAGACATCATGCAAATATGTCAAATGCCACAATGTAAATACAAAAAGGAATTTGATTAGTTTTGGAAGGAGAGCAAACTTTGTACTTAGCATAAGCTGAGCTTCATACTTTGTTGCGCCCTACTACTCTTTTTAACGTCATCACCTTGTTGATAGTCTCCGAGAATCTTAACTATATTTCTTGGGAGACACATTCCAGCCTTGTCCCGAATTCCCCCCAGCACACAGTTCCTGCTAATGGCAGTGGTGGTGTGCCTGGGTGCACAGAACGCAGCGCCTCACGGCCCTTTGCTTTGGGACAATAAATGGTTTTCCAGTCAACCTGCAGGCCTCGTTCTCTTCTATGACTGTAAAGATATTAGTGGCAAATACATGGACCCCAGAATAAGCGTCTCTTATGAGACAGCATCTGAAAAACACATAAAGGCTGTATTCACATTACAGGGCAGATACTCTGCAGGGTGTTCCTCAGTCTGGATTCCAATGCAGGGTCTCAGGAAGGCCCCTCAGTGGGAAATGTGGGCATCCATGTGGGAAGGGAGCAGTTGTGCTTTCTGGTAGGTCCGCTCTGTGGTCATTGACAGTGGTCTAGACAGATGATAAAAACTGCTTTATAGAACAAAAATGGCCTCTAGAACAGCAATCTGGAAACAATTTCCTGTGTAAGCTTACTCTGTGTACTTCCAGCTTTTTAGCTATTTTAAGTTACTTCTGTGTATCTTTATCAGCTAGATTATTTTAAATACTCTTGAGGCCAGAGTTTTTATGGCTTTACTGTTAGTAGTCCTTTATCTTGAAAGCACTTGCACTGTAAAATATAGGAATATAATGCTATCTAATGAAAATAAGGCTGTAGGAGATAGTTCATGTAGAAAACATACTCATTTTTGAACCTTGAACTACATCAGATCTCATGCTGTAAACAGTTGTTTGCCTGCAGAAATAGAGGAAGGAGAAAAACTTTTGTCGCATTTTATCTCAATTTCTTGTTTCTCCACTCATGGATGCTTAGGGAATCTAGAACAATTCAGCTGAGGTGGGGGGAATTGGTGTGGCTTACAACTAGCAACTGGGAAATCAGAATCAGGCCTGTAACTGCAAATTTTGAGGAAGAAAAAGAGGTATGGTCTGGGGAAATTTAAAAGATACTGTGTAAGAAGGTCAAACCGTAATGGATTGAGTTCTGATGGAAACAGCAGAACCAGTTCATACACCACCCAGCAGCACAGTATTAGCATGTTGTAAGTGGGTTTCTGCACTTCACTACAGCAAAATACAGCTGGCACAATTAACTCCATGTAAAACAAAACCACATATTTGGAGTATGTTCTCCAGGTTTGTAACATGCTACTAAAATATGGGGTTTTTTTCAGTTTTTGTGCAGCATGGGACTTCAGTGCTAGGAACAGAGTCTGCACAAAGCTGCAAACCCCACTTTGAACATGGAGCTTGGTTTCTTTCTTGGCAGCCTCTATTCCTGTGTTGTTATGAAATCTACCAGGGAGAAAAGGGAGAATATCTGCAGTGCCAGAAAGCAAAAATAACAGGTCATTTTAACTACAATGACCATGTATTTAAATAGAGCGATATTGTACAAAAAGTTGGCTATTGCCCCAGACAGATCACTTTTGAGTCTGAAACACAGAGGAGTAGTAACTAAGCAACAGATCGGCTGATACGACTTGGATCACCTAAGGAGGCTGATGGAAGAGTCCCCAGGTAAAGAGGACGGGGATTATAAAACAGAAGTGCTTGCAACAGGGAGGTTCTGAGAGGAAGAAAAGGAAACGGATTGCTTTAAAAAGGGGACACTGGTTCCCTTTTCTCAAGAAAAGCTGTACATTGAACCTCTGACCTAGCCCCAAGGAGGGCTGAAGTATGGCAAGGAATTTGAAGTGTAGTAGGGCATGTAAGCATCTGTTGTTTAACAG
The DNA here is from genome assembly GCF_963921805.1 of Phalacrocorax carbo. Taxonomy (NCBI): domain Eukaryota; kingdom Metazoa; phylum Chordata; class Aves; order Suliformes; family Phalacrocoracidae; genus Phalacrocorax; species Phalacrocorax carbo. The sequence continues at coordinate 56,097,952 of NC_087516.1, forward strand.
ATATCTTTAGGTTTTTATGCTACTGCTTTAGGTAAAGAGTCTGGACTCCTTGAAAAATTTAGAGACTCTGTGAGCTTTAACTTGTCCCCTTATGCACAAGGTTGGAGCTCCTGACAAATTAATGCCTAAGGAATTATGGGGGCCAACACTGCCCCTATAGCCCTTATATTGTACTCCTGGGAAAGTCGTAGTAACCAGTCTACCCAGCAAGAGCACTAAAGAAAGGAACTGGAGTTTTGCAGAGATCTAAGAAAAAATGAAACCAAACAGCCTAAGCATTATAGGACATCAAAGCAAAGATGTGGCTGTCTGGCAGGTAGGATATAATCAAGGCCATATAGCCCTTGTATAGATAGCTAAGACATCTTGCTTTCAGTAAAGGAGCAGAATTTGATTATTTTTTTTTAATACCACACATTTCAGCTTCACCTTTTTTTGTTATCATCTTGGAATACAAGAGAGTAGAAAAAGCAATTTTATGTCTATGTTTGCCAGTATCTTTTTCTACAGGTCTGCTATGATAAAAACGCAGCAAGATGTTCTCTATACTATGAGTCTGAGTAGAAGATAACATGCTTTTCTTCACTACTGTAGAAATTATCCAGTGCTAATTGTTGGGTTTTGAAGAGGAAGTGGCAGTGTTTGTGGTTGACAGGAGGTAAAAATGGCATCAGTGGTGTGAGATCCACTGAAGCCAGCGCAAAACTTGTTTGCTTCAGTGCGCATTGAGTCATGGCATGTATACTTCTCTGCCTTGGTAGGAAGTTGCCTCCCTGTGTATATACCACAGTTCATTTTGTTGGTCAGTGAAGGTCAGCTGCTACCCTTCCTTTGCAGGCACAGTATTGCTCTTCAAAGGCACTTAGGACAAAGAACAAACTTCTAAGTATTGCTTAGTCAGTATATCAGGATGGTGGTTCTACTGCTCGCTTATTGGAGCTCCCAGAGGATCTTCTCATTTCTGTTGTTTCCTGTTCTTTCACAAGAGTCACTGTAGTTATCTCCAGATACTCTCAATTTCTTTTTTCTTTTTGAACCCCACAAAAAAAAAACCTTGTCTTCAGATGGGTCTGCTAAGTGTAAAAGACTGGAGATGGCTGTGCTGCTCCACTGATGTGAAGTAGTGCTTGTAATGAAATGACTATTTACCTTCAGCCACAGACATCATAAGTAGTGTCATAAATATCACGTTTGTGTTCATACAAAACCCTTGTTTCATATGAAGAACATTAACTAACTTCTTTGCTAAAATTGAGTTATGAGAGTTATCTCTTCTGCCTGAAGAGGAGTCATAATATTCTGACTATTCTGCTGAAAAGCACCATAGCTTGATTTAATATTCTTTTCTCTTTCCTTAAAACTTTCTTTCTCTTTCTTTCTTGCTGTCCTTCTCTCTCTCTCTCTTCCACTTTGTATCTTTTTGGTGACCATATATAATTTTGCTGTACATTCTTTGGAGGTTTGGGGAGTGAGTTGGTTTTTTTCGGGGTGGTGGTGGTGTTTGTTTTGGTTTTGTTTGAAAACACCTTTCAAGTATTGAATTCTGCACTTAAACATTGCAACAGTTGATAACAGTGACACCTTTACTACTGTAACTAGAAGAGAGTTAGGCAGCTCAATTAATTTCTGCCTTGTAATTCAGTGAAAGCCTGTTTGCATATATACCCCACAAAGACTTGGGTGTGACTCCAATCTTCCACAAGATGTGCTGATGTAGATGAACTTTTGTAATTATACTGCATTAATACATTCTGTGTGTTATTCTGAGGTATGTCTGAAGATGCACAGTATTTTAGGCTGTGATATCTATATTCATGTGGATTAATTAGAAAGCTACAATGAAAAGCATTATGTATTTCAGAGATTGGCACCCTTGGTACATGATTTGTGGAACAAAGGGTTTACACAAAGAATTCCTCTGACCAGTTTTTCTTTTCTGGCTGAAAATCTGCTGGGCTGGTAAACAATCTTCTGGTATGTTGATTACATGAGACCTTCAAGTTATTAAACATGAGAGAAGAGATAGCTCATTCCCTAAAATTTTTCTCTGTTGGTTTTAATAGGCTTTTCCTAGTTACTTGCTTGCTTTTTAACTGAACGGGTGCGTAGTTTGGCCGTGAGTTTTGGTATATACAATCCTGCACTGAGAACTGTGAGGACAAATTCTTTGTTTAAGCTTCCCAAGCTGTTTGAGGGACAAGAGCCTGTCCCTGAGCCCTTTTTGTGCCAGTACTTTGGGTGCTGCAGAGCTCTAGTTTTCATGGGTTTCTATTTGTTTTTCTTACATCAACAAAACCAGTTTGGATGTTGCACATTTTTTCTAAACTGAGCATTTGCATCTTAAACATTGAGAGTATTTTATTATAGAAGGCAATCAAAAAGTTAAACTGGAATAAAAAGGGAAATCTAAATGTCTTGACTGGTTAAACAGCCAAACATGTAGAGCAAAACAAAGTGCAATATAAAAATGTAAATGAAAGTTGTCCCTAAAGCTTGTAAATTAACGACATCATGGTTTGCAAAACTGCAGCTTGAACTGCACAGGAGAGAGGTATGATTTTATTATTTTCTTCCTACTTTGTCTCCTCTTATGGGAAGGGAAAATGATATAAGGTGTGTGTCCCTAGGGCTATGGAATCCAATTCCATTATTCACTTTCTGGCAGCATGTTGGGGGGTTATGAGTCTTGTATAGGTCTTGGAAAGAAGATCCCAAGCAAGAGAATCTGCTTATATTTCAGTCCCTTTTCCCTTGTTCCGGATGTGCCAAACCACTGTCATCATTAATGAAATGGTTTTTAACAAAGCGTCAAAATCTAACTTGTCTTACCTTTTCGCTGGAAAACGTGGGTAGTGTTTGTATTCTTTCAGTATTTCCATTGCATCAGTCATACAAAGCACTTGTATGACTGCAGAATCTGCTGTGCTGAAGGGGAGGCATCCCATTTGAATTGATGGTAAAGAAATAATGAAATCAGCTGCGATCTGCTCAGTACTCATGAGATGGTTTTCATTTATTAAATCTGAGCTCATTTAACGTATAATAAACATTGAGTGCAATAGTCTGCAACCACCCTAAGATATGAAGCATTGACAAGTTACCATGGAACACTGAACTGCAGGCGTGACCAAGTGTCAAAGCCATGTATCTTCTGTATTAATGATATCTGTTCCTGTGTGGTTTTTGCTGATCGCTAGTTCAGCATGAGTTACCTAGTGTAGTAAGTCAACGAATTCATGACTCGGGCCCCAAAGCCTTTGTTCATCTGTCAGTCTGTTAGCTCTCTCTTCTGTCAGTCTATCCTATCTACCTAGCTGCTGAAGTAGAGACAGGCTGGAAGTTGAGCAAAATTGCAAGTTTCATATTAATCTATTATGTGACTGCCTATTTTTCAGGAATGCTTGGATATTTTTAACCAGCTTGTTAAAGCTAGATATTTGGTCTTGTATATCCCTCCTGCCCCTTAGATATGTTGTTAATTTTTTTTTGTTATTCTTGGATTCCTCAGCACTCAATAACACAACAGTTCATCCAGCACTCATGTGGAAATGAGCCTTTCAAGCATTTTAGGCAGGAATGGAAATACCAGTATGAAATACACTTGGGTTATGCTGGTTTTCATATCCTCTAAACTATAATTCCCCTGCAATAGCATTGTCTCTTCTTTATGGTGTCTGCTAAAGCTTTTGAATTTAAAAATATATTGAATATTAAGGTTTCCTATTCACCCATTCCTCCTCAACCAGCAAAGTTATGTCTCTCAATGCTTCGCAATTTCGTGCTGTGACAATAAATAACCTCCCTTCAGTATTAGAGATTATTTTAGAATAGTTTCCACCCTCCACAATAAATCGGATTTCTAAACTTCCTCAGGATCATACACTACTGTATGAAGTTACATGTACTGTGAGTTTGTTCAGTGAAACATGAATATCAAAGATTTGCCCATCACAGGAATTGTGTGTCAGAGTTTATACACATTATTAGATTTCCACAAAAGGGAATTTACATTGTAACAGAGAAAGAAAAAGACACGGCAGGACACTCAGCAGTCCACTGAAAAACAACACCAGAGAGCTGTGGGCAACAGGTTATAGTGCCATCTCTATCTTGCTTTTTTTTTATTCCTGCCTGCTAGGGTAACCACATTTAATAAGAGATCATCTGTGACAAGTGACTTTGAAGTGATAGTTGGTAACAGTAGTCCATTTGTCTGGAACTCTCTTTTCCTCCACAGACCTGTTTTTATAGGTACATTTTATAGACCTTTAGATTCAGACATTCTTCCTACACGGCTACATGTATTTAGACAAAAAATAGGCTTTAGTGTTTCGTGTAAAGTATTATAGTTCCTTTGAGGGGGACATATGTTTTACTGCACATGAAGATCTGCCCCAAGAGTGTTATCCTGCATGCACATGTTGCAGCAAAGTGTGTGCAACACGGCTGGCAGAGGCCCCAGCAGAGAGAATAAAATGGGTCTCCTTGTGTAACTGGCTGCTACTGTTCTTCCCATCTGCTGCTGGGGTCCGTCCAGCTCCTGAGCTCTTGTAAATTTACCCACTCTTTACACCCAAAAGCTACTTTCTGTGTGGTGCTGGGGGGGGAAGAGAAGGAGGGGAACAAGTTAGTTAAAAATTGCTATATGTCCTGTTAGGGAAAAACAAAAATTCTTTTAAAAAGACTAAAGTGAAAAGATAGGATCCAGTCATTCAGTAACTCCAATATCTCTGCTTGTTTATATTCCTTTTCTGTTATGTAATGTTGTATTATTGATAGTAGTGGCTACAAGGTGTCTGAGAGAGATGGGACCAGGAAAAAATGAATCCACTAATGTATTCCATCCCATGTTCTTAGCATCTTGTTTTACTGTAATGTAGCAGGTACGTCTGCCAAATTCAAAACTTGGCCCACTGCTCTAAATTATGAAGCTGAGTAACTAAGCTTCTGGATCCTGATTATGAATTAGAAAAATATAAGTGACAGCAAAGGCAGTTGCAGTAGACTAACACTACTGGTATTAGATAAGAACGGGATGCTGTAGGAAGCGACATGCTGAGAGAGAGATGTAAGTTGGTTTCCCCTTTTTCTCTCTTGCTTTATAGTCTCTTTCTGCCTTGGCTTTTATTTTGTTCTTTGCTCCATCTTTCTGGTCTTGAGAACTTAAAGTCCTCTCTGAAAAGGTAATAGTTGAAATCCATATTCATATCAAGTTCTGATCTAGTAGCAGCTGTCTTTAAAACGGCTGTCAAACACATTTTTAGTGAGCTGTGCTTGCTAAGCATTTTCTAATACTGATGGAATTAGCATAAAAGAAAGCTGATTACCCAAGTGTGATTGGTTCCCCCCTTAAATTGAGAATAAAAATATTACAGACTTTTTCTAACAGAAATTACATAGATTGGTGTCTTAAAGTTATAATTTGTCTTTATGTCTCTCTTGCCTTCCTGAAGCAGAAGTAGGCCTCACCCTGTCATGCAATCAAAAGCAATTTTTATGACTTTTAGCAGGTACCCCACTGCTTCCTGCAAGCAACAACTATTTGTATTTCTGTCATCAGTCAGGGAAAGTATTTCTTTCAGATTTATTCAAAACACTCATGTTTGTTTAACCTTTCCTCAGCTGTGACAGATTTTATGGTATATAGCATACAATTCAGTGCATTATGCTGTTCAACCCTTATTTGCTCAAAAAAATTCTGAGGGGATACAGTGCCTCAGGTAATACATATTTCAATGCTGATTGTGTTTATGTGGAAAGCAGTTACAGTTGATGGCAAGCTCTGGTGAAGATGGAACAAATGGAACACCATAGATCAAAAAGGATGCTCTCATCTAGAGGCAGAAACCATTTACCACAGGAGGTTTTACAATAGGTCACCAAAAGTCAAAGTACACATGGCCCCTGGTACAAATCACATAGGTCTAGTCTCGGAAAGACTATCAAAGCACAGGTGACTGCTCACTGTTAGTTTTTTGCTGTTCATAGAACAAACAAAGCTAAGAGGACTAGATATCTTCATTAAGATATGAGAGCATGTCAGAGAGAAATACCTTATAAAATTAGGACAAATAAACCTTTATTTCCTTCAATAGTGTGCTGTTTTTGGCCGGGTAGAGTTAATTTTCTTCATGGTATCTAGTATGAGGCATGGTTTGGATTTGTGCTGGAAACAGTCTTAATAACATAGGGATGTTTTAGTTACTGCTGAGCAGGGCTTACACAGAGTCAGCGCCCTTTCTGCCCCTCACCCCACCCCACCAGCGAGCAGGCTGGGGGTGCACAAGGAGTTGGGAGGGGACACAGCTGGGACAGCTGACCCCAACTGACCAAAGGGACATCCCACAGCATATGGCATCATGCTTATTGTATAAAGCTGGGAGAAGAAGAAGGAAGGGAGGGACATTCGGAGTGATGGCGTTTGTCTTCCCAAGTAACCATTATGTGTATGGAGCCCTGCTTCCATGGAGGTGGCTGAATGCCCCTGCCTGCCCATGGGAAGCAGTGAGTGAATTCCTTGTTTTGCTTTGCTTGTGTGCACAGCTTTTGCTTTACCTATTCAACTGTCTTTATCTCATTGCACAAGTGTTTTCATTTTTACTCTTTGGATTCTCTCCCCCATCCCACCAGGGGACAGTGAGGCGAGTGTAGTGCTTAATTGCTGCCTGGGATTAAACCACAAGAAGTAGCATCTTCTGTGGATTCACATTCCATGTTGTATAATTTTTTGCTCAAACATCAGGATTTTCTCTGCATAAAACTATTCAAGTGAAGCACAATGTTATTTTACATTCCATAAATGTAAATAATTCTTTTCAGGTCACTGAAAAGAATTGTGTTTTGCTAAGTTGCAAGTACCTTAGTTTGACTTTTTTAAAAGTAGCTTGGTATTCTTTTTCTTTTTTGCTACCTTCTGTCCTCTGGAGTTCTGGATCGTCAGAGGGCTTGTAGAAGCCATGAAGATGAACTTCATATTGTTTGCATGCTGTATGCAAAATGGACCCAAATTAGACTGGATTTTTGGCCTCTTTTTTCTGTTTTGTGTACATGATGGATGTATTTCTGAGACAATGGTTTACAGTTTGAAAGTAGTAAATATATAGCCATCACATAAAACCGTCACCGAAATATGTGAAAGCAACAAAGCACCTTAAAGGGAAATTATTTGTCTGAAGACAGTACTGTAGAGGTCACTGATCAAAGGCATAGATTGTCTTTCTGGGAGAGAGAGAAGAGCTTTCACTTAAATTGATGTCCAAAGGTCTCAAAGTAGTTTGCAGCCTGTTACCAAGTCCTGAATCTTGCTCACAGATTTAAAAAATTATCATCTCCATTTTACACAAAGAGATGAAGTTTTTAACAGACCCTGTCTTCTGATTTGCTTTCTAATGTTTTGACTACAGTATCACCATCCTTCAGTTTGTATGTGAAGATGTACCTGAACTAAAACAATAATACAGAATGGCCAGGGTACTAGCAACAATTTTATAATAGTTGAATCTGAAAGCCAATACATACGTCAAGTTTGGACCCCTTCAGAGTTAAGCAAAAATAAGAGGAGGACCTTGGATGTCTTTTGAAAACTGAATTCTACAGAGGCTAATTATTTATCTGATTGACTAGGGGTATAATTTACATGATACATGTTTCAAACAGAAAATTGTGTTTTACCTTTTTCCCTGTCTTTGTTTCTCATAAAGTGCCTAATTTTACCACATGCTGTACCAATGTTTTCCCCACAGAAGAAATGTTTCACTAGGTAATTTTTGCTAGTGTGTACATGCATAGCCTGAGAACAGTAGCTTTTCTTAATTGACAGAGCTGAGTGCAGTACAGATAATAACTGCTATTTCAACTGCTGTTCTCATTCTTTATCTTAACTATTGTTTAGGAATGTAAAGATGATTTTAAGAACCTGACTATGAAAACCTGTATCTGAAAACTGACTATTGATAGCCCATGTATGTGGAACATATTCTAGAAATACCATTACATTTCAGAGATTTAGGCACTTTATCCCATTCCTTTTTAATTCAATATATAAAAAAAAAATGTTGGCTAGACAGAGTAAAACTCCCGCTGGTTTCTGTGTAAGAAGAAAAATTTCTGGGCATGCAGCAGGATCAAGGGGAAAGAGCTGAATCTCAGAGGTCACCAGAGAGCTTAGAAATTTCTGTTATTTGAGTGCAGATGACAATACTGTGACTGTCAGTATCTAAAATGTAGTTCTTCTGGTGCAAAAATATAGTATCTGCTTAACACATTAGAGTAGCACTGTGCAGTATACAGGGCATAAAATGAGGAATAATTTCATGATGCTGGAGAGCTAGAGCCCACTGATAAATCATAAATGTTCTACCGGTAGCATATATGCAACTGTCTTTGACTCCAGCCCATGACATACTTTTAAGTAATCTGGAGCACAGGCTTTGAAACACGCCATACTGAAAGACTGCATGTTCTTTTCCTCAGCCAGACCATGTTTGTCCTTGTTAGTCTGGAAAAGGGTTGAAAGGCTCCTGGGTGGTAGGCACGTTTGACGCATTTACTCAATGTCTTCTCCATCTTCTTCCTTTCCTTCCGGTTAGAGTCACTGATTATTGCAGTGGTCCCAAACCTTGCAAAATGCCTGTTATTTACTCTTCTTTTTTTAAGCATAAGCTGTTCAGTTGTGCTAATCTGAAGTTTTCCACAAGCGTTGCTCTTCCACTAGCTGGTTATCCTCTCAGGTGCATTCTATCTACCTGTTATTTAGCTGCTGTGTCCCTGCAGTATTTGAAACATTTCACACACCTAGATGATATTATGGTAATCTAAAACATAATTATGCTTTATGAAGCCAAAATTCTTACCTGTTCACATTATTGTGGTCTAAGACAAAAAGCTCTTCAGAGCTAATGAGCTTTTTCTTACTTTGGATTAAAAAAAATAAAAGTTTTAATATTTGCCATTAGGAGAAACAAAAGCAGAAATAAATAGGTATGAGATCTAAAATTCTGTCTTATTCTCTATCTGTTAGTCAGGCACTGCAAATCCTCTCTTTCATTAGCTGAGGAACCCTTATAGCAGGTACAGCATTTTTGTTCCATTACAGAGTGAGTTTTGGGGGTGCTAGGGGTCTAGATGAAGCTATGCCAGAGGAGTTTTGTGCTGGACAGCAGCTTCTTGAGAACTGTCACGAAATGATGGGAGGAAGCATTCACTGCATAGTGGCTGATGCTGAAGTTGGCATAGGCTGAAAAGCTTTAGAAATTAATGTTATGCCACACATGTCCCTTTTTACAGGGCTATACTTATCTAATGTGGTAAGTTGACCATAGCCAGCAGCTAAGCACCCACACAACTGCTCACTCGCCCCCTCTGCCCCACCCCCAGTGGGATGAGAGAGAGAATAGGAAGAGCAAAAGCAAGAAAACTCGTGGGTTGAGATAAATACAGTTTAGTATGTGAAGGAAAGAGGGGGAAAAAAACAAGTGAAGCAAAGGAAATCGTTCACCACCTCCCACAGGCAGACCAATGCCCAGCCAATCTCCAAACAGCCACCTTGGAAGCCAAAAGCCCACCCTCTTCTTCCTCCACCCATTTTTACTGCTGAGCATGGCATTATATGGCATGGAACACCCACTGGATTGTGTCCCCTCCTGATTTCTAGCCCACCTCAGCCTATTTGCAGGGAGGGGGGACAGAGGTGGAAAAAGAGGGGCCTTGAGGCTGTACAAGCACTCTTCAGTAGTAACCAAAACATGGGTGTGTTATCAACACTGTTATAGTGACAAATCCACAACATGGCACCACAGGGGCTGCTATGAAGAAAGTTAACTCCATCCCAGCCAGACCCAGTACATCTGTATTTATAAATGCTGTTCAGATTCCCACAGGGAATCCTTATGGAAAGGGTTCTTCATTTCACACCATACACAAACCCTAGGTGTTACTTAATGAACCTTCCACCTCCTCTCTCTGCTACCGGTTGGTCTGCTAAGAGAGCACTAATTTAGTAACTACACTGGAAGTTCAAACAGTGTCATTGTCATCAAGTGAAAGAGAAGCTCTCTGGAGAATTGTTATCATTTTTGCCCAGAACAAAACTAAGAAAAGCAAGAAAAGTTCTTATCCTGCTAGATTGAAAAATTAACCTGTTGGCGAGATGGAAGTGCTTTTGTGGAGTTTGCAGTGATTACACAGGCTGTCAAACAGCAGTGGATATTTTGTTCAGCAGAATCAGTACTCTACAAGATTTGAAAGTCTTTCAAACAAGTCATGTGGGTGTGTGAAAAGTGAAGTAACAACAATTGTCATTACAGGAGAAATGAGCTAAAATGAGTCTGAGGAGGAATTTTATTTTTGAATGCTCAAAAGAAAAATCCCTTGATACTCAGTAGTTAGATTAGAGAACAGCACACATGCTTAAAAGAGAGAAAGCGGGCACAAGTTCTTCAAATGGAGACTGCAGTGATTTGATTTAAAAAAAAAAAGTATATATACCAGTAAATTAAGTTCTGTGATTAGAAGTCCCTTTTTTGTTCTGCTGCAGTAATGTTTTACTCTCAAATCCGTAGTCATGAGGGCTGTATAATAATAAATGGACATTTAAAATACAAAGAGGTATACGGTTATCGACACACCAAGCTTTTACTTAATTTGTTCTTTGCTTATTGTTTGTTTCTCAGTGGTGGTGAATTTTTACAAATGGAGGGCCTTTTTTTCCCAGAAATTCAGTTAAAAGCAGGAGATGAAAAAAAAGTTACAGAAAGTTTACTATGATTTGATAGAAAGGCATACAAAGTAAGTGTGAAGTTACACAGAATAGTGATGCAAATAGGGATCGGTTCAGGGGTGCTAGCTGGCTGATAGGCAGTGTGGTAAATCTGTTTGTAATGAAATTAAAGGTAGACATGCAAATGAAATGGTATCTTAAGAGACCCCAGGAGGAAATTGTTTAAGATTACAGTAGATTATTTCAATTGAAGCAATTCTTTTTGTTCTTATCAAAATATCTGACCCCAAAGTTGGGTTTTCATTGATGTTTTAATTTGTTTAGTTTCTTAATACACTGAAAATCATCTGTTTCAGTCATACATTTACTCCAGACTGATCCCAAAATCATTAGATTTTAGCAGTGGAGTGTTTAATGTCTCATTTCTTTTATTCTATGTAATCTTCTGTCTTTGGTAGTTCTGTGCATTTATATACTTTCAGTTTGTTGACATGAGAATTCTAACACTTTGTTATGTTCTAGTATTGCAGAGAATATGGTGGCAGTTGGGACTTCCGGCAAACTATATGCTGAAGGAATTTTACAAATTATTGTCAATGTCACAATATTATTTTTACCATCATTCTGTATCCTTGCTTGGTTTTCTACCTGATTTAGTATGTGTTTGCTTTGTTCTAATTTGTTAGGATTAGTTTAATCGGAATGTAAGTATGCTCGTCCCTTAGATCATGAGATAACTCCTGATTTAAACTAATATGAACAAAGCAGAAACTGGCCGGTTAAACTGAAATCCATACCGATAAATAAAGCAATTACACACACCAATGACCCAAAAAGAGAAATCTGTGCTCTGGGGAAGATGATGCTGCAGTTTTAGACAATGGGAACATGCCTTTGAAAGAAAATCATGTGTACTGCTGAGAATGGTTTGGGTCAGGAGGGAATTTTAAAGATCATCTAATCCACCCCCCCTGCCATGGGCACAGACACCTTCCACTAGATTATGTTGCTCAAAGCCCTGTCCAACCTGACCTTGAATACTGCCAAGTGTTAGGAGTTAAAGGCATAATGGACATATGTTAAAGACATAATAGGGGTAGGGGTCATATATTAAAGAAGTGGCAATACTTCTGCTTTTATTATGTCCTGATTAAAAGCCACCTGGTTTAAGCAGCTGCATGAGAAACTAGAAAGGCATGAGGGGTTTGCGATAAATTATGATTGCTTGCTACTCTGAGAACTTATTTTGAGTAATGGAGCAATCATTGCCTTTTGTTCATAGAACGAGCAGCTTTATTGAAAAATACAGTTACTGATCTTAAATACCCATTCTTTTTACGTTCTGACTCGTGTGGCACACACAGGTTTGGGTCAGTTGCTTCTTGCTCAGCTGACTAATGGATGTTAACGGCACTGTGGATGCTGTCTTGTATTGATATCATAAGGCCTCAGTAAGGCATGGAGAACTGAAAGGAAATCATGGAAAACATAGCACTGAACAGCATCAGTGAGAAAAATCCCAGGAACAAGGAGAGCAGAGAAAGGTCTTCTAACGCTTATCTGGGCATTGGTTGTGCTGATCTCTGGCTCAGCAATGCTGCACATGCAGCTTCTGGGCACAGCCTGAGATGTGCATGAGTCAAAGATGTGGTGTAGAGCTGAGGCACTGGGGCATGCGTGCTCCCTTGTACATGGTGAAGCAGAGAAGAAGGAAGCTGAGGGCGCCCTTGTACAGCAGCATGGAGTACGTCAGGGATGGCTCAGCCATGCTCTTTGAGAAGGCAGAATGCATTGCACATCACACAGCTTGCTCTGACAGATGGGGAGCAAGCAGGAGAAGGCAGCATTTTTGGCTGGCAGGATAATATATGCTGTTCTTGGCTTTCTCTGAAGCAAGCCTTGCTTAGGTCAGGAGGCCAAGCTCAAGTGTTCAAGGGCTGGATCCAGCCCCCAGGCTACTCAGCCCACGCTGCTTTAAACTGCTCTCTGTTTCAGCATTTCATGGCAGAACATGTGCAGCAAAACTTCTCTCCACCCCCTTTCTTCCCACCTGCTCAGCTTTAAAACCAGGTTAGATTCCCAAGTGTTTTTTGTCTTTGTATTGAATGTTTCACTGTGCTCATGCTTTAAAGAAATCTGTGTTTTCTCATCTGTTTTTTTGCAAGCATGAGTTATTGAGCAAGGTGGTAGGGCAGTAAAAGTGCTTAACATTAATAAAGCTAATGAACGGCAATGCTGGATCTGTCCTCATGCATGCAATCAATTTTATGAGGCTGGCTTCTTCAGTCATTTCTCCAGGTGCTCATACAGGGCCCTGGGAAAAATGAGTAATAAATACTTAAACACTTCCAATACTTTGATGAATATTTTACATTGTAGAATATGTGAGTATTAGTAACATTAATGCAGACTTGAGAGTTACAATAATTTTTATAACCTGAATAGCTGGTCACTAGGCTGTAGCTCAGGGATACGAGTAAAACTGGATGAAAGAAAGTGTTTGCCAAATTCTCTGCTTGCATTTCATGAAGTACTGAGAGCGCAAATGGAAAATGTTTCCTAGAGTATATCTAGTTCTCACCTTTGCATTCTGGAAAGCTCTGGCAGGCCCAGTGACAAAGGGCATAGTACAGACTAGACTGTAGCAAGGGTGAGACAAAAGGAGGGGTAACTGCAAAGATGGAATGCCAAATGGGACTATATTTGAGGTCCCTTCTGCTTTGGTTGCTGCATCTAGGGTCTAAGCAGACAGTGCTGGTATGTCTGAGGATTGGTATGGGCAAATCACCTGGGGCTGGAAAAGTAGTCCAACTACTGTGTTTGAATCCAGTTTCTCTGAAAGCAAAACCAAATACTTTAGACAGCAATTCTGGTATGCCTATGACGGGGAAGTGGAGGAAACACACAGCTAAGGAAAACAATTTCTTCTGCCTTGAGGTTCTGAGATGACTTACCCTATTTCCATCCCATTTTCCTCTGTAATTAAGCTCACTCCCAGTGAGAGGATGCTATAGCTGTAGTTGTGGTCTGTGAAGCAATGCAAGTTTCCCACCTCTGTAATGCCTGCCCAGTGAGGTCTGTATCCATGCGCTGAAGCCCTCTGCCTAATAAAGCCATCGGAGCACAGGAGAGGACTCCCTCCCCTGGGAGGCACCCAGCATGTTGCTTGGGCTAGAGGGCAGAGCTTTTGGTTTTGCCAGCACAGTTCACCTCCCATGGAAATAAATAACCTGCCAAGTATGCTACTCAATATCTGGTAACAGAGGAAAGTGATGTTTTATTGTTGCTACTGCCTTCTAGGAGCAGATGGCATAGAGTAGGCCAGCTCTTACATGCAGGCCAGAAAGACAGCCCTTTCTTTTGAGAAGGGTTCTCCACACCCATCCCAACATCAGTTCTTACTGGAAGGCAAGGCTGTCTTCATTGTCATCAAAGTGGGAATGCTTGTCCAACAGAAGCTACCCTGAAGTACTCCATAAAGTTAGCCTTAAAATCATTATTCTGGTAGGACTTAGAGAGCTGGAATCTAGTCCTACTTTTCCTAAGTCCTTTCTAAATGAAATGTAGATGTGTCACCCATCCAAAACCAGCTAACATTAAAATGCAGACAAAGTTGGCTGTGTAGAAGGCACTTGGAAGCAGTGTAGGTAAGAAATATATTATGTTGATGTTTTAATGCTAGGTAAGGAAGAGAGCTGGGTTTCCAAATGAGCATGTTAGCATCAAAACCGATGGATGATTCAGTAATGACACATGAACTGATGAAATCATTTGAGAAAATACTTTTCTGCTCCTGAGACTAGAAACGCCAATATAGGGCATAGAACGTGAAGTGTGGCAGTATTTTGAATGATATTTAATCTGTTTCTACATCTTTACAGCATACTTGAAAGTAGATTTTGTGGGAAGACCAGCTGAGTTTTTTCTATGAGTTTTTTCTTATCAGAGGCAATCTTGGTTCACAGTTTGTGAAGACATCAATAAGGTTTCCATTAGGTCAGGCAGTCACATGGAAAAGGCCATGAAATTACTGAAAAGTTCTGTCACTTAGAAAAAACAAATTCATAGTTTTCTTTTTAAATTATCTGGAAGAGTCTTTCCACTTTGCCCTGGAGAGGGTGTAGACACTTGGGTTTTATATTCGTTTGTTTGGGGGGTTTTTTTGTTTGGTTTTGGTTGATTGGTTGGTTTTGGTGTTTGTTTGTTTTGTTGTGGGTTTTTTGTTGTTTTTTTTTAAACATGTTGACCTTGTTTAGAAGAATCCAGCATACTATTTTAGAAGGAGGCCAGGATATAATTTTTTGGTGTTCATGCCATTGTTTTGAATTAAACAGATGAAAAAACATCACTCTCTTGGAGTAGAGGACTTCTCATGATCATATTAGGGCTTGTTGTTCTCAAAAATGGATTGAGGCTCAGGTTGCTTATGCTATCTCCCTTTTATAGAATCTTAAATGCTGATCAGTAGTGATTTGCATTGTTGTCTGCAAACTGGGAAGGCAGAAGTTTCACTACAATTTCATTTGGAGGGGGTTTTTAACCTAGAGGAATAATAAGGAAGAGAAAAGTAGCCCAGTTTTTAAAAAACTTAGGTACTTCTGTAAAAATTTAAAAAATATAGAAATTAAGATAAGGATACATTTCTTTTATGTGACCAAACTTGCAGTTAATTCATGTAACAGATAGTTGATGGAATAATCTACATGATTTATGTGAAAGAGTAGAGCTTGTTCAGGAAACGCAGTCAAGGGGTAACAGGAAAAAGTGCTGTGTTTGTGTACCAGCGAGGCGTAGGCTTGCGCTAAGGTCCAGATCACCAGCGTCTGCCTGGGAAGGCGTACAGCAGGAGACATTATCCAGCAAGTTTTTAAATGCATTGGTAAGGTTTTGACATTTAAGGTGAAGGAAATAACTAGAGGACTCTTTTCTTTTTAAACAAAGAAGAGAAAGTCACTGAGATGTCTAGACAGGGTAAAGTTGGTGAGAGTGATCTAAGATATGTTGTTATTATATACAGCTCCTATAACGGGGATAAGAAATAATGGTGGATTTAAAAGTAGATTTAAAAAAAAAAAACAAACCAACAACCCGCCAACAACAAAAAAATCACATATCTAAGTGCAGACTTTCCTCACTGTGGAGGAAAGATTGAAGGCGTAGTAAAAGAACAACCCCAAATAGGAGAACGAAGGAATTAAGTCCATAAGAAGTAGTAAGTATATCAGGTTACTAAGGTTAAAGACAGAAATGTAGCACAGGAACTTAGGGGCATTATGAGAAAGATCAAGGCAGAAAATAAAATGCAGCTAACAAGAAAAATCAGAAGTAATAAGAAATGTATGTTTCTATAAGGCTAGTTTTCAGTGGTTCATTGTCAAAATGGAAAGACTTACTGATTAGAGTCATCCTGGTCCCTGTGCTATTCAGTACCCTATTAGCAATTTAGATAATAGAAAGATTTTTCAAATTCCTTCCAACTCCATGATCCTGTGTTGTGATTTATGGGTTGGCACACTTTTATCCGGTTACATGAAGTTTTGAAATGTTCCCAGTTCACATTTACTTCCAGGTGTTCAAAGCTGTTGATTATACTTTTAAGAAAGGACAGTATGCAATATTGAGGTATGCACTGAAGAGAAGAAAGAAAGAAAAGACACTGAAAGTATAAGTGCAAATGAGTCCACATCCACTTGGTTTTCTTTTATAATGACATTTAGAGAAAATAGTGATTGTTTCATTAGGGTGCACTGACCCCAAAGACATAGTCATCCATGTACCTGCATAGTTGGTATTGGATCATTTTAAAAGCACTGCTGATTCTGGGCTCTACATGCCCTCGCAGCCTGTCTAGCAAACCCATATAGACTGTGATAGCTTTGACCAGCATGTGTCAACTTGTTTCTCAGAGCCCCAAGAGAATCAGGGCTCCAAATCAACAGAGGGAGAGGGCAGCTGTGGAGTCTTTCAGACCAGTGCATCTCAAGGAAGCCACACAGTAGAAAGTTTCTCTTCTGATGTTCAACTCCAGGTGACTGGCAATGTTATCTTCTTGCTTAATAGTCAGAAGGTGATGCCTACGGCTGTGCCTGTAGGACAGCCATACCAAGGTTGTCCTCTGATCTGAAATGCTGAGCTACAGACGAATGAGCAACGCTCCTCTTGGCAGAGCTGCAGACTTTGAATGTTGGGAGTGCGATAATAAGGAATGTTGCAGTGACCTGTTATAAACAAATCAAGCAACCAGGTCTGTCTCAGCTCTGGAAGAATGGGCCTTAGTGTGTGTCCTGGTTTTGGCTGGGATAGAGTTAATTTCTTTTCCTGGTAGCTGGTATAGTGCTGTGTTTCGGATTTAGTATGAGAATACTTTTGATAACGAACTGATGTTTTAGTTGTTGCTAAGTAGTGCTTATACTACTGAAGGACTTTTCAGCGAGAAGCTGGGAGGGGGCACAGCTGACCCAAACTGGCCATAAGGATATTCCATACCATAGGACATCATGCTCATTATATAAACTTGGGGGAGTTACCCGGGGGGCAGCAACAACTGCTCAGGAACTGGCTGGCCACCAGTTGACAGGCGGTGAGCAATTGCATTTTGCATCACTTATTTTGTATATTCTTTTATCATAATCATAATTATTATTATTATCCCTTTCTTTTCTGTCCTATTAAACTGTCTGTATCTCAACCCGAGAGTTTTACTTTTTTATTTTCCCTGATTCTCTCTCCGATCCCACTGGAGGGGGGAGCAGCGAGCGAATAGCTGTGTGATGATTAGCTGCCTGCCAGGTTAAACCACAACAGTGTGACTGGATGATATTTTCAAGATGTCTGATAGCAAGCCTGAATGCTATCCAACAGGCAGCTGGAAATGCCCTAGAGTACAGAAGAAGGTCAGATAGTCTTTGTCCTCAACAAATTAAAGGCAGCACCTTCCGGTTAATCTAGTGTTTGAAGTCTTGCTTCTCCCAGAAAAAGGCTTAATGAAGAAAACTGGTAGGCAGTTGCCTGACTGAGGTGTGAAAATTGAATTAGAATTAAGATTAGAATTAAAATTTAGATGTGGCCTGTGGTAATCCTATAAATTATGGGCTTTGCAAGACTGGCTGCAGGGAACTGCCTTTTTTGTGCTCTCCTACTCGATATACTGGCTACAAGAAAGATAATTTGTACTGAAAAGGAGAAGGGGATCACCTAGCTCAGGCAGTAATTCCGTGACTTTCAGGAAAGAAAATCTTGTCTTAAGGAAGGAACACGTGATGTTCTTCAGGCCTCTTTTACATAGGATGCAAAAATATCATTTCATCCTGAAGCAGAGGATATCTGGGGAGAATGCTGCAAAGTATATCCTGGTAGGCCTGGCAGAGTCTGACTTACAGGTAGGGAAGAAAATAGCCTACATTCCAGTGTTTTAATTGAAAGATTCACTGCAGAGCCCCACAGAATATACATTTCATTTAGTGTTGTAAGAGGTCTGCAATAATGTATCTTGTTCAGATTCAAGGAGTTTGCCAAGGCGGCATGCGAGCTGTCACGTACGATGACACTGAACACTGGACAGCATAAAGTTGTGACTTGAAAAGACAAAGTCTGCAAGAAATGGGAGGTTAATCAACAGAAGGGATGACAGATTTGTCAAGACAGAAACACAAAACTGTTGAGGCCGTGTCAGCAGTGCTTGGTATTTAAGCCTAAACAAGCAACTCTTTGTTAGTCCATACAACAATTTAAATCTTCCAGTGCACTTCTATGAGCTATTCTGTATCACATCAGGGAGCTGACTTCCATGGAGTAATAATTCTTTTTTAATTCAGCCATAACTGAGGAGAATGTCTTCTCAAAAGGTTCAGTGAGAATTTTACAAGCAATGGTAAGGATTTTCTCCTGCAGTTTTCCCAATTGCTGCAATCCAGAAAAACTGAGGACATAAGAGAAAGCATGAATTCCCAAATTACAACACAGACATGGAAGCCTCTGTTACATAAATTTATTTTTTTTTAAGAAATACCAGTACAATAAGATGAAATAGAGACATGAGTCTGAATTTAGACTCATAAGGGATGTAACTATTTGGTGTAAAAAAGATAGGTAGATAGATGGGTAGGTAGCTATACCCACAGTTGATTTTCAACTTATTAAGGGCAATTTTCTCAAAGAAGAGGACAACTAATAAGGAGACAATTGGAAAACAGTGGAATCAAACACATAAGAATCATATGGATTAATGAATTACTACCCTAGGCATTGTCCCAGGCCCAATTTGAGCATGAAGGTCTGATTTTGAAAGCTGTTGAGCAATGTATCATAAGGTGTTCTGTGTTACTTTGTTTCTAGGAATATAAAGTATGGAGAGATGCATTTATATCTTAAAGGCTAATGTGATCTGTGATTGATATATTTACCTCTAATTTACTGTTTATTAATGAAGTGCTGATGTCCACGTGCTTCTCACTCTTGCCATAACTTGATACAATACCAGATTTCAATGGTGTGGGCCCTTGCTGGGGGGATGATTCCCTCTCAGTATATATTCAGTGGAGAGGAATATTACTGAGGGGTAAGGAGGAGGAAATCTTTAGAAAACGTGCCTTAAAAGGATGGCTTTTCAGAAGAGCATTGCAAAAAAATGCTGACAAGGTGGTTACAATAATTTTGCTAATGTCATTCCTTAGAAAATACCTGAAGTAAATCGATTCAGGCTTTGTATAAGAGGGACAGCTTTGAAGCTATTAAAAAACTTGGCCTTTATGAAAGTCATTAGTTTGACATGAAGCTTAATCAAGACAGTTAAAATACATAACTGAAAGAAAATCTAGCATCTATCTTTTGATGTTGAGAGATGGCATTTAATCTTAGGATTTGGATCATCATCAGTCTCTCGGAGGACTTTCAATTCATTCCAACATTCCTGTTGCATCTTGAGGTAAGGAAATTTTAGGGCTAACTCACAAACCAGAGTTTCAAACCTTCAGAGTCCTTTTCAGTAGTCTGTTGTAAGCAGTCCTGCGCTGACAACAACTTTGTTATACCTTTTTTTGTAATACCAGTTTCCAATAAAGCTCATTTTTCCTTTGGAAGGCGGCTTGGCATCCATAAGAAATCTCAGTGTAAATTAGAGTCATTTTCAGCCACACAGACTCAAAAGACTTTAGTTCAGGTCTGTATGCATATTGTACACCACAGCCTAAATTCTACTGTAGAAACATCGTGCTGGCTTTGCTATTATGTTCAAATTATGTGACCCAACCCCTATAAAAGACAATCCAAACCTAAAAGTAATGGATATTCATTCAGGGCATCATGGCAAGCTTTGTAAGCTGACGCATGCTGCTGTTCTGATTTAGGTACGTTACTTTGTATTCTTAAATGAGGACACACTCCACTGCCTTTGGAGATGCAGCACCATTTTCAGCTGCATGGTGTCGTCACGCCCAGTGTCATAGGAGGCTTTTATCAATAATGTATGCATTACACAGAATCTTTTTCTAATGTAAACATAGGTAGTGTAAAGACTTTCCATCTATCCAGCTTTTCTGTGTCTCGCAGATCCAGGGGACTTTTTAGGAAGTGCAGTTAGGGGCTAAACTTCTGAATTGCATCCTGAATTCCCTAAGATTCAGCATTATCAGTGGAGCCACTATAAGCAAGCAGTGCAGGCTGACCTTCAATCTTGCGAAACACTGAGGTTCAAAGATGCGTATTACTCCCATCTATTCTGTTGTTTTCCTGTGAGTCACCACGTTTCCTTCAGTGGAGAAATATCTATTCCAAAGAAGAAAATCAGAAAGTGCCATTTGTTTCTTCCACTTACCCTTTTAACCTCATTCTACCAACTATACATCCATGTGTACTTCTTATTTGCAAAGATAAAAGTGAACGCCTTTAAAGAATTTCTCTGGTGTGGTACTCCACTGTAATAGCTGGAGAGCTTAATATATCTAGAGCTCTGCTTGCTTGATTTCTTCTGCACGCATCCTCTATTCACAGGAGAAATCCAGAACTTATCAGAAGGCCTTCCCCCCCCCCCCCCCCCCCAACTATACAGTTACATTTAGCACATGCAGGCCTAAATCTTTTGAAAATAAGTATTCTGAAAAGCTCTAAGCTTTTCAGGCCTTTTAAGAGGTATCCTGTTTCTGTGAAGTATAGAGGAACCAGATAAATGATGCGGAAGTTAAAGCAAAGCAGAGATTCTCTCACTGATGTGCACATTATATGGGCATAGAAGAAAGAGTTTAATACTTTACTGTTGGAGGCAGGTATAGCTTTGTGGAGATCCAGGCGTATTCTTAAAGCAGCAAAGCAAAGAGGGCCAGGGAAGCACCTGATGTACAGTCTGATGGCTTCACTGTCTTAAGATTGGTATTCACGAGATGGCTGTGTACAGGAGCAGCAGGGAAGAAGGCATTCTCAGTTCCCTAGAAAAACCCACTATTTCTCCAAATTTTTTCCCCTTTCACACAGTGAGAACTCTGACCCCGAGACAGTGGCTCTGGATGCCAGGAGGCAGTGCGATGCTAGGAACAAACTTCTTTAGTGTCTGGCACGAGCTCATGGGAATCAGTTTCTGCGCCATGGAGAAGGGTATAACCACTCATCAGTTTTTCCTCTTGACTTCTCATGCCCTGTACTCAGTACTGGGGAGGCCACACTTTTAATATTGTGTTCAGTTTTGGGCCCCTCAGCACAAGAGGGACATTGAGTTGCTGGAGCGTATTCAGAGAAGGGCAATGAAGCTGGGAAGGATCTGGAGAGCAGGTCTTATCAGGAGAGGTTGAGGGAACTGGGGTTGTTTAGTCTGAAGGAGGCTGAGGGGAGACCTTATCGCTCTCTACAACTACCTGAAAGGAGATTGTAGCAAGGTGGGTGTTGGTCTCTTCTCCCAAGTTACTAGCAATAGAATGAGAGGAGATGGCTTCAAGCTTTAGATTGGATATGAGTAAAAATTCCTTTACTGGAAGAGTGGTCAGACATTGGAACAGGCTGCCCAGAGAGGTGGTGGAGTCACCATCCCTGGATGTATTTAGAAGATGTGTAGAAGTGGCACTTCAGGGCATGGTTTAGGAGACATGGTGGTGTTGGGTTGACTGTTGGATTTGATGATCCTAGAGGTCATTTCCAATCATAATGATTCTATGATTCACCATCCACTAATCTGCTTGCAATTAATTTTGCAGACTGGGTGATATATGGACCGTGCTATTTCCCTACCTGCTTTGGGGTTGGTGTATTCAAACCCCAGAGTTAACATTTTTGTGATTCAAAATTCCCAGATGATTACTGAGGGCTCTGTTGTGCCTGTGCAGGATAGTTTCATATTACACTTCCATGGGAATCAAGGTCCTGCTGGGTTCCTTGAAAAAAAACTGTCACCTTTTGAAATTCCAGTTGTTTCTGAAAATCAGCGATTAACAAGTGTGTGGTGTACATTTTAAGACAACAGAACTATCTGTATTGTGTTACAAGTTTGCTTTTAGTGGCTATGGATGGACAGAAGTTTGTACCTCTTCTGGTTGAAGAAATACATTGATAATGTTTTAGAGAACCGATTGTTCTCACCCTCCTGAGGCTAATTTTGAATAGTGCTGGGTGAACATAACAGCTTTCAAGAGGAACAAGAAACAACGCTTTGCCACATTTGGGCACTGAGGTAGAACTGCCAACATGCTTTGCAGTCCCATTTCTGGTTTTTCAGTGCACGTGCAGCTTTTGGTACCGACCACTAGGACTAGGATATGGGAACTGTTTGTAATGAGCTCTCCAGAGCTTTCTTGCACTCTGCACACCCTTGAGCTATTCAGTAATGTCCTATAGACTTTCTGGTTTTCTGTTACTGATCATTCTCATTACCTATGAGTGCTTCACAGTTGGGAGCAGAGTTTGGAACTGTCTGGACAGCCCAGCACAGTGCTAAGGAAAGATCAGTTTAGCTTCAATCCTTGCTGTGCAAACTTGGGTATCACTTCATGGCAGAACCTTGTGTCCTCTATATGTACCCAGATATATGCACTCCTTTTGCCTGTAATATGTATGCCACTACATAGCTGCAAATGCATGATGTTTCTGCCTCCCACTTTACCCTTAGTATAATGTTGACTATTATATTGATAGCAGAGTCTGAAAGTAGGAGATGATATCACCAAAACAAATGTTCTCCTTTATTTTTCTATCTAGATTAATACTGCAGATAATTTCACCAATTGTACGGGGGAAGCAGAAGACGATGACACTTATGTGCTTATGTCAGGTTCAGAAACTCTACCAGCCGTGAGTAAGTCATGTTGTTAGACAGCTTTATCAGTAACAAAGCATGTGCTGTGTGAAGTAAGTGGGATTATGTACAAAAAGAGAGGACAAATTATTTTAATATTTTCAATTTCCACATGTTACTGCAACTTCCAGGGACGGCAGATGACTTAGGAGAAGGGGGAAGGCAGGTGAGGGATTCAGTTGTGATAACAAAGTCATCACTCAGTAAGACAGACCTCAGTGTCACCACCCCTCCTGGTAAATTCTGGAAATTTGTGATCTCTGCTCTGAATCTAGAAAACAGATTAATTCTCCAAGTTCTCAGAGAACAGCCTTCATATAAGGGGAGGTACTGCCTACAGGTGCAGCCAATTCCTGTGCAGGGGCACAGATAGACATTTTGCAGTTTGATGTTCATATGTCTAAGCATAGATTGATGACAAGCTTGTTGACAATCTGTGTGGTCATATGCATTTGCCTTGAAAACTGCAAGCAAACTTGCTTGTCTGCATTTATTGATGGCATATATTTTGCATGTGTTTTACAGTATCATGGATCTGTAAAGCTAAACTTTATCCTATTTCTATCTTATCTATTTGTTGACAAATCTATCTTTTCAGCTGTCTCAAATTTTGTGTGAAAAGGGTATTTGTTACTTGCTGCATTTAAACTGGTTGTTTAGCACATCCAGGTAGATGATAGACACTGAAAATGTGAGCTAGAAACCTGATGTCGTGGTTTAGCCCCAGTCAGCAACTAAGCACCACACAGCCACTTGCTCACTCCCCCCACCCCAGTGGGATGGGGGAGAGAATCGGAAGAGCAAAAGCAAGAAAACTCATGGGTTGAGATAAGAACAGTTTAACAATTAAAATAGTAATAGTAATAATTGTAATGTTAATAATGATGATGACGATATAAATAAAAAGGAAAAGAATGAGAGAGAGAAATGAAACCTGGGGGAAAAATACAAGTGCAACCGCTCACCACCCAGCAACTGACACTGCCAGTCCCTGAGCCATGATCGCTGCTACCCCGGCCAGCTCCCCCCGCTTAATATACCGGGCATGACGTCATATGATATAGAATATCCCTTTGGCCAGTTTGAATCAGCTGTCTTGGCTGTGCCCCCTTCCCTCCCGGCTTCTTGTGCGGCTGGCAGAGAATGGGAAGTTGGAAAATTCCTTGACCGGTGTAAGCAATAGTTAGCAACAACTAAAACATTAGTGTGCTATCAACATTATTCTCATACTAAGTCCAAAACACAGCAGTATACCAGCTACAGTGAAGAAAATTAACTCTATCCCCAGTAAAATCATGACACCTGGTTAGCCCTGATCTCTTTTCACTGTCTGTGTCACACTGTATATGGGAACACCTCAGGAGGGACATACGGAAGAAGAACACAGACTGTAACAGCTGGCCTTGTTAGCCAGCTAAATGCCCTAACCTCCCACTGGAATCAGTGGTGGAAGAATGGCATCACCAAAGGATAGCTCAGAATGGAAACCTACCTCAGGAGCTCGGTATTACCTGCTATGCGTTGACTGTTAGTCTACTGACAGACTTGTATAGCTTACTCTGTTACGTTACTGAGGTTGCCTACCCAAATCTTGATGCTGTACATAGTGATTAAAATGTACACTTTCACATCCCTCCACTATATTCTTGTTTTGTGGTCCGTGGGCCACAAAAGACAGAACAGCTCCATTTCTACAGGAATTGACAGCCATGTCTCCCAGGGGGAATATTTATTTCCTTTTAGAGAGATTTAAATAAGCACCCAAACCCCATTGTATAGAACAAGTTACACAGCAGTGTGAGCTACCGCTTTATTTTACTAAGTGTTGCACTGTGCTGCATTGAAAGTCAAGTAATACAGATTATGGTGGCAAGGCTAAGTGTGTGTGATTTTATTCTGACAGCAACTCCAGAAGAGTTTAACATTGTGTGCATGAGGATGGTGTGTATAAGAGTAGTAAGACACAATAAAAACTTCCACTGTTGATCTGGTAAATATTTAAAAAGCTGTTCACTGACAGTATGTATTTGACAGCTTTCCTACTGTATCAGTTCATAAAAGTTTTATTAGCCATTGTGTTGCTTCTATGGGAATTCTTGAAACAGGAAATGTTTCCAGATGGCAAATTTTAAATGAAATAATGCATTCTTTAGCACTAAAAGCCAAGCAGAACCCAGGAGATCAATATGGAATTGGATCAAGATGCCAACAAGAAGCCAAGGTGGATCAGGAAAAGAAAGATGATGTAGAAGACAGCATAGAGGAGACAGAACATGAAGATGAAGAGGAGGAAGATTCATACAGCTTTCAAAACAGTCCTGACAATTTGTACGCCAGCATACCTGATGATCTCGAAGAGAACAGAAGAGGCTGCTTTTTCTGTAAGAGGCCACCCCCTCCTCCTCCTCGAAATCTGCCTGGCCTCCTAAGACGGGACGATCTGCACAATTTATCACAAGGTACAATCTTGGGAGGAAAATAACCCCAGATACAAACATGTGTAAGTGCAGACTAGGTGCTGCTATAGAGATTATGTATGATCACTTGTTCTAACAGCAGTAGCTAGGCAGTATGGCCCTAGTTCTGCAAAGCAAGCGTGCACATATGAACTTCGCTGCGTCAAGATATTCATGACCAGGTATGTTGTATGGGCTGCTGGGTTCAAGGTTCAGGTTTTCCTTACTCTGCCCATCTGGGAGAGCTGCCAAATAATACGTGATGCATTGGATTTACAAAAGAGGCTTGAAACAAAAGATTGAGCTTGTATTTTGTCAGGTTGACTTAAGTATTTACCAATTAAAAATATTAAATACTAATTTGATTTAATACAGCTTGGAATTTCACAGGTAGAATTAATAGAAAGTGACTGTGCGGAGAGAAATAACATAGTCATTTATTACATTTTACCCGATGTTGTGGTTAGAAACAAAAACCTATATTGTGTTGCAGGTTGAAAAGAAAGGGACAAATTGTGACCTTTAATTAAATGCTTTGCTTATTTCGTGTTTTTTTGCCCTTTTTTTTTTTTTTAATACTTCTGCCCCAGAGTAAAAATCTAAAATTTAGTGTTGGAGTTTGATTCAGGTGATGAGAAGACCAAAATACTATTTGCATCTATTTCAGGAGGCATGATTACCATTTTTTTCTCTTTGGGAAAAATAAGTATGCAAAAGAATTCAAGCTTAAATACCAGTCTTAAATAGTTGTGTAGGAAAAAAAAAATCTATTTTGTCATGGACACTACTGACAAGTGTGCACACAAATTGCTTCTCAGTTTCTCCACTGCTTATTACTGTTAACCTGGGTTTTAAATGTGGCATAACCTATTGCAGTCTTAAATTACCATCACCAAGCACTTTGAAGTTCACATAAGTAGATACAAATAGCTTTCTAGCCTTATAGCCTGCTATAGGTAGGTTTTCGTCCTGTTTTCTGCTGTGAGAGAAAAAGCTGGTTATATGCAGGAAGTCACAGGTAGATTCTAAGAGAAAGAGGGGTAGAATAAAAATTAATGTTAAAGATGCATTTTACTTCCCACAAAATACTCAACTGCAGCTATATGTGTGCATGAATGAGGGGCTGGGCTTGGCATACAGGATTTGTTAGCTTAGGTCTGATATAAATGCCTGTCTTGGAATAGCTCTCACGTGGCTATGGAGTCAAATAGTCATGTGGCCCTCTCTGCCAAATGGTGGTTGTCTGCATGTGGGTACCAGCAGAGGAAGTTTCTTGGCTATGTGGTGTCCTGTGCTGAATCCTGTGCTGGTAGGGCAGAGTTAATCTCAAAACACTTCTGTGTGAATAGTTCATTTAAAACATGCTGTGGATTTTCCTGAAGTCTTAGCCTTGGTTTCATCGTTGGGGAATGGGGTGGGGGGTATCAGAATTCCTCTAAATGAGGATGATGCTTGCTTTCAAAAAGGAGCTCTAATGAGTCATTGCTATGTACTTTCAGTCAGCCACTTGCCTGAGGTATTGCTGTGGAACACCTAAAAGGCAAGTCCCCTCTTCTCAAAGTCTTTGTTTT
The DNA here is from genome assembly GCF_963921805.1 of Phalacrocorax carbo. Lineage (NCBI taxonomy): Eukaryota > Metazoa > Chordata > Aves > Suliformes > Phalacrocoracidae > Phalacrocorax > Phalacrocorax carbo. The sequence goes on from NC_087516.1 coordinate 56,124,967, forward strand.
CGCAGTGGCATGAGAGTGCCACCTGTGGGAGTTGAAAGAATATCCTGCAGAGAAAGAAATGGAACTTTTATAGTGACATGGAAACAAAATTTTTTTCATATTAAATATTGCAGGTGTATTAATCCCACTTGTTGTTTTAAAATATTTTTATATCCTATCCAGAATACATGTTGATAGTACGTATTAATAATACATCCCGTTTATAAACAACCCACCCCATTTATAAATGTATCCCACCTACAAAGATTGTTTAGCTCCTCTGAACCCATAAAGAGATAAAAGTCTTTAAGTAGCAGCCAAAGCATTGAAGACACCAGTACTGACCACGGCCTAGTTTAGCAGATACACATGTACAGGCAGATTACAACGCGACGAAAACATGACTCAGTACAAGAATTCCAGGCAGGTCTACTGTTTTTGCAGGAAAGATGCGTGATCAGCACAAGGAAGTTATACACATTTATCGCAACACCAGCCTCAGTAACAGTTTCTAAGTCTTTGCAGTTTGCGGGGGTTTTAAAGACAAATCAAAATAAGCCCAGGTATCAGGAAACTCATTGATTCCTTATAATGCTGTAAAATGTAGAAGCTAAAGGAAAGCAAGTTCTGAGTAGTTTTACTGCAAAATATAGGGAGTACAGAGAGTCAGGGAAGTTACTGGGGGGGGGGGGCGGGTTGGATAGTCTTAACAAAGATTATAAGAGGTCATAAATTTCATCTGCACTGTAAGGGGCTTTTTCATTTTTTTTCACCTTGTCATAGAGTACATCTTAGTAAAGCCCTCAAAACCAAGTAGAACATTGAAGATGTAGGATAGACAAAACCCAACATTTTCTAAAGTAAGTTTTAATTCTGAAGTCACTGCTGCAACAGCTAACAAGTAACATTGACTTTCCAAAACGCCAAGGGCCACAGGTACTACCTACTTGGCTTCACCATTAAAGAACATGTTTGTGTGACTCTTGCGGAAGCAGCTGGGGCACTGAGTATTTCTTTTAAATAAGCCAGTTTATTTTGGGGCTGATAGCTAAGCATCTATTTTTGATAACCTGATGTGAAATCATGAGGAGGCCCTGAAGTTGGAATTATTCCTTTGGGACATCCTCTCTACTGACTTAGATGATCAGAAGCCTCTGAAAATCAGACTGCTGTAGTTTAGAAGTGAAATTAGGAAATCACTTTAGGAAACTCTAAAGCTTTAAGTCCCCATCTCCTTTTCTTTACCCGATGTATGGAACACAATTCCTTGCTTTTTCAGAGAGGAATTTTGTGGAGGATGGAAGTGAAAGAGAACATGGTAATGGACTCATAACAGCACGCTACAGAGAAGACCAAGATACATGCAAGGAAGACAGCAAGGAGGAAGACCCATACACTTTTGCAAAACTGGATGAATCTGTGTATGATTTCATACTGGCTGAGGAGGACGGGAAGAAAAGGAATGAACACAGGTCTTTTATCTTGAACAGGGCACCAGCCCCTGCCCCTCGTCCCATGTGTTTGCCAGTCAGAGAGGAGAACACTCCCTATATAGTACAAGGTTAGTGCTGCTGCTTTGTAAATATTTGACAGTAGAATATAGAAGTGTATCTTTTATTTGATGAATAATATTTTTTTAAAGATTAAGATCCTTGTTCAGTTACTTTCAAACCAACAAATTGGTTGATTCAGTTAACCTTTTCTCACCTTTCGAAGGAGCTGAGAACATTTCTGACTAATATTAATTTTCAATTTGCATCTCAGATAGCATCACTTTTTTGGTTTAATTTTACAAAATTTATGACAATATGATGGAAAATAAGAATCACTGGGCTAGATATGAGTGTGTCTGTTTTAATGGTGTGATACAGAATGTGCTATTTGAATCGCTCTTCCTTTCAGTTTCTTCATCAAAATGTTTTTACTTAATTCTAAGAGAGAGATTTTAGCCAATTATTTTCTTCTGATGAGAAGGGTAGGGTGAAATGCCTGTGTGAGAAGTCCTCTTTCAGCTATCCTTTCTCCAATGCGAGATGCTAGAAAAGGCCACGTGAGGAAGGATTATGTCCTGTTACCATTTCTGTGAAAACTGGGGGACCTTTTTGAGCCTATTCATGGAAATGTAAGGCTGGAAGAGATTTCAGGTATCTTGTAGAGCAATTCAGACTAAAGCCAAATGTTAAAGTAACAAAAGGAATTTCAGTGAACCTACCCAGAGATCTCTGTGTAAGCCCCAAAATCCATACTGCCTGCATTTCTAGCCTCTTCTACAAAAACCTGCCAATGTATAAGAATATGCATAAGAACAAATAGTAGAAAACCAGTCTGAGAAAGGACACCAGTAGATTGCTTACTCCATCCAGCACATTTTGCACTAAAACAGTATTAATACTTCCCAAATCATCCCACTAAATACAGAGAAGAACCTCCTTTTTCATGCCTATTTCAGTCAGTGATTTATTTTATTCTCCCTAGCTAGCTCTATGCCTCCAGCCTGTATAACTCCAGGTGAGGTCCAGAATGTCTGGGCAAATGCATTCATCATTTAGTTGCTCTTTCTTCAGCATCTTCAGGAGGTATAAGGATGAATCATTACAGTAGTTGAAGTGTAATCCAAGAACGGATGTGTATAGGGGGGCCTGTTGCAACTAAGAAGTCCTGAAATGGCTGCTTTTACTGAGATTGCTAGAGAAGTGTCTCAAATCTTGGTCCTCCATCATCATAGACAGGTCAGTGTCTTGAAAACCCTTACTGTGAAGATGCTTTATTTGGGAGATTGCTTTTACTGTCTTTTATTGCAGTGGAGTGTTTCTGCTTTGTCTGCCCTAACTGGTCACTAAGGAAGAGACTATCAGAGGAACTGCTTTGATGGGACTGTGGTTCTTTTACATGAGATAGATATATATATATATACACACACACATATACACACATCCATATATACACACCCACACCCCCAAGGTTGTTAGCTTTGCTTTTATGAGCAGGCAGTGGCATCAAATTAGTTTCCTGTTGTTCTGTGAAATCAGCCTCTGGCTCAAGTTCATTTACTTATAAAATAAATGAGAAAAGTGGAAGCACTTCAAGAAAGCTTCAGCTGATCACTCAGGCCTCTGTTTTGCCTGGCCATCCTGCTAGTTCCAGATCTGGAGTTTCTCACCCTCCTGTTTTGTGCAGGAATTTCTGAGACAGATAGTGGAATTTTATATCTTCACCTGAAAGATTTTTCTTGCTACTTGGGTTGGCAATTTTTGTCCTTCTCCACAGCAGTTAAAAAATTCTTCAGCCAGTCTAGCAATATCTGAGTTTCCAGTTTATTATATTAAACTGCTTATAATCAGGAAAAAAGATTGTTTCGGCTGTAAGAACCAGAAAATTTCATTCCAGTCCATCATTAAAATCTGCATGTGTTTGCAGCCATTGCTTTATAATTTAATCTAATCAGTGTAAAATAAAATTATTCTGACTAGTGCATATACACATATTTCATCCCTCAAATAAATTGATGATAGTTTCAGGTTTTGTTTTCATATACTATGTTAAAAAGAGCATTGCAGAAGTTGCAAAGTCAAATACTCAAAAAGTTAGTATTAAGGTCGTTTTGCTGTTTTACTTCTTTCTCCCTGCCACAAACACTACAATACAGTCCTTAAGTATAGAGCTGTGCGCTGCTATTTATCACAGATATCTTGTTTCATCTAGTGTTTAAAGTCAGGGAGCATAAGATGCAAAACTCCTCAGTGTTTTTCGTTCCCATTTTTGTTTGAAATATAATTCATGGCTGCCCTAGGCCCAATGTGTTGTTTCAGACCCTCCCATAATAAACCCTTTGATTTCTTCTGTACCCGTTCACGTTTTGGATGCCCAATATGAAGCAACTAAGATGCCGTTCTTGGGATTAACAGCATTATATAATAGTTAACTCTTTCAAAGCACAGATCCCACTGCTTTCAGTCGCCACTATGAGTGCTCAGAACTTCAAATTAAATCATTAGTGTGTCTAGTCAGCACCCGAATGTCAGGGAGTCGTGAGCCTGGGGTTATGCTGGGGCTTTGTTGGAGAGAGAAGTCCTGTTCCACAGAGCAACCTGTAGTTACTTAACAGAGGCATCCTTCCCTCCGTCTGTGTTCTCTCTCCATTCAACTAAATACCTTTTACCTTCTAAACAAATCAAATAATATTCCTGTAAGAAACAGGTTGTCTTCACTGCCCAGTTCTGGTTGATCTTCAGAACTGTTCCCTTCTGGTGTTCAGTAAGACACAGGTCCTATGGGAAAAATGGGACTAGAGAGTGGAGCATAGTGCACAGAGGAGGGCTGTGTTAAGGCTACGCAGTCACCCACAGCTGGATCCCCATGTACTTTGGGAGTTCATGGAAAGAACAAGCTTCATGCTCCAAGGATTGCAGGGGCTGTTGTGATAGTGCCATGCAGAGATGCAAGAGGTGGATTCCTTTTTGCCCTTTATGTACACACAGAGGTGATGGAAAATTATGAGCTCACTTATTGGCAAAACAAAAACTTTAAGCAAAAATGCCTTTTGCCTCTTGGATTGTGTGCTGGTGCTTCTGTTTTAATTTAGGTTTTGTATCCATCAGGACAAATCAAGTGGCTGAATTCCCATGAGGGCTTTCACCACACATTGAATTCCATGAAGTTTCAAAAGCATATTTTCTCCGTTAAGCAAAAGTGGTGGTGTTTCCATGAGAATAGCAACAAAGAAAGCAAGCGAACAGCCCTCTCTGTAATAAGTACCTTTCAAATACCTGGAAGTTCAAGTTTACACTAGGCAGAAAGCCTGCTCCATGTAGGTTACCGCTTGCTGCTCTGCAGAATAGGATAGTGGAACTGTTGATCTATAGAAAACAAACATGGAATTTCACAAGCCCGTTTTTAGAGTCTCTTTCAGAGCAGGCTCTACACATCGAAACCTAGGCAGTAGACACTCAGTGATGCAAGTTGTCATAACTGAACTACTGTAATTTACAGTTTGAGCATCTGACCTGAATTTGCTGATGAATAAATTCTGGGAAACATGAGTGAGTTGAAAGATTTAAAACATAAGTGTTCTAATTGCTTTTACTCAGTTTCGTTTATCCTATTTTCAAATTTTAATGAATGTGCAAACTACTATATGGAACACTGCTAAACGTACTGCATCTTTAACAAACAGAGAGTACATTTGTTCTTTAATTTAGAGTACTGCAAGAATTCTGCCTTCTGTGTGAAAGGCTCATCAACCAATGGAGCTGCAAACTGATGCCAAATAGCTTGTTGTCCAGATGGTGCGCACTCTTAGTGTGCTCCCTTTCCATTCTTCAAGTGCTTAGTATTCCTTTGTAGGTTATTTCAGTGTTTTTTCAATTGTGTGCTGCCAAAACAACTGTTAAATAAATGTATGAAGGTGTCGTGTTTTCCGTTTACAGTGCAATTTTAATGTTCCCTATTGATACCAGATTTGATTGAGCTAGAAACTTAAGTCCCCGGTGTATTCTTAGGACAGGTGCCTGAGTTTCTGTAATGCCTCCCTACCATTCCTGAAGTCTGACCTACCACTACTGCCTCAGGGCTTAAGGATTACATTACTGTCCTGGTTTGATCATTTACCTCTTATCAGAGACCACCAGTATGGGAGGGGTTCTCTGCAGCAAGGACACCTGTCCTACAACAGCATAAATAAAACTTCATATGCTATAGTCTTTGTACCTTTGCAAACCTCTCAAAAATCCCTGAAGGAATGCATTTCCCCTCTTGTGCACTGGAAACATTTTACTATTGAAAGATAGCTGTCTGTGGGACTTGGCGCTAGGGTTAAAAGTTAACAGTGGAAAAATACATTTCCCGGTTACTATCCCAGAAGAGAATAGCATTTGCATTGCTCATCAAAATCATAGGGTATGCAGAAAAAGTAGCAGCCAGTGGATACTTCAGGGAGGTGGAATATCTCCTGTACAGAAAAGGCAACATAAACCCGAATGAAATAAAAAAAAAACAAATCCAGAACAGAACTGTTAGTGTCTTGGAAACCTACCAGGCTGATTACTGGGAACGATAGTGCTTGCGTCCTGAGTTAGTAGTTCTTATTACGCAGATTGTTTAAATGCTCTAAAGCAGGGGTTTCCAAAGTGAAACCTCGGAGCCCGTGCAAACAGCAGAACATTTATGTCCCACAGAGGAATTTTTTAGTACTTTCCTACAGTGAGTATAAAATACTGCACTGCAGATGAATTTGATTATGTATCCCCAACTCAAGGATGTTTTTTCCATGAATAAAATACTAAGAACCACTGTTCAGCTGTCTTAGAGCACTTAGACTGTTTTTACAGATGTGGTTGGAAAGTGCTATACTGGTTTTGTCCCCTGTGTTCATCCAATCAGATTTTTTTGCTACCTTTACTTTTGTAGATTGAAACATGTACTGAATAAGGTGCACAGAGAGAAGATATTTATAGGATGCTGCCTGGTTGAAAAGCAAACTGTTCTAAATAGAACAGGTAAAGCTAGATGTAGAGTCTTCCCCTTTTTGCTTTTCCCTACTGAAGAAAAATGGGACAGCAGAGGTACATTCAGGTTTTACATGCTGGAGCAAATATCCTTGAGTATATTGCTCGAGTCCTTCCAAATTCCATAATCCACTAAGTTAAATTTCTGACAAGAGCAACAGTGGGAGAGTTCTCTTCATCATGTGTGGTACAGCAAGTACATTGACACCACCTTCTGAACGGCATCTGAAACTAACCACCAGTACCTATTCTTCTCTCTCACTCTTTACTCCTGCTGTAAGAAGGGGTTCTGGTATTACTTTTATTATCTTGCCTGAGTGGTGGTGGGGAGTCATCTCTGTGTAGTCTCCTGAGGTTCCTCCCTGATCAAGGTCACTGAGATTCTAACAGATTTGAGCTCATATTTGACAGACTCAGAATCTTACTGCAAATTGGGAAGAGAATTGCTGGTGAGCATATGTTTATTTTTGGATTAATGTTTTCACATTGTCATTACACTCTGATTCTTTTTTAAGTCATTTTACTTTTGATCTCAGAAAACTGGGTTTTTTCAGTCTCAACTGACTAATTATGTGGCTGTGGAAGGTAGAGGCTGACAACAGCCTGTATAAGTTGTGATAAGCAGGTGTGATGCTGTGGCTGAAAGACTCGGGCAGCATTGGGCCACTGCAAATAATGGAGCACCACGGCAGTTTGATATTTCTGAAAGTGCATTTGACATCACCTAGTCTTTATTCTGATGAAATGACTGTTGCATGTTCTCATAAATGTCTTGAGTGTCAGGCAGCACATTTAGAATGGATCAGAACTTCTGTACCACTTTAGATGTGGCCACTGGTTTTCTCACACCAGTGCAGTTAAAACTGGCCGGTCTTTTTTCCCTTGCTTTCTGACGGTGTAAGTGCATTCAGACACCTATGCTACCATAACAGGATAGGTGGTGGGACTTGAGCCTTTGTTACTTTGCACGGCACAGCACAGCCATCCCTCCTCCACGTGCTTGGACCTAACTAGACCAGAGTCATGAGGCATGCTGATGCACTGTTGTTGTGTGCTCAGCTGTGTTGCCTTGGAAAAATAAGAGAGGCCATACTGTTTACAGTGTCCCACTTCCTTAGTTGATTTCATATTATGAAGAACTAGAATTTTGTGCTTTAATCTTAAATATGTGAAACATTTTGTATAAATTTTAGGAATGGTCCTTAATCATCTCTTCCAAAACTTATTGGTTAGCATTGCATTGGTGACCTCTGTCTAGTCCTCATGCTGAGTGATGCTCAGTGTGTTAGCAAACAAAACAGACAAAAGGAAAATGAGATCTAAAAAGATGTGAACAAACATCTGCAGAGTTCTCATCTCCTGAATAATAAACATCATTCTACTATATTCCTTCCTTAGTATTCTCTGTGTATTTGTCATCCCTCGGTGTGCTACAACTAATTTACAATCTAATCCCTACCAGAAAAAGAACTTGCAAGTTTTATTTGCCTAGGTTCTATGCACACGCCGTTTAAATGTTGAAATAATGGGTAAAAAATGGAGTAGGCAAAGGTAGGAGCCTCTCACTGCAACATATCCCAACTAGCAATTCACCCCTCCTCCTCCTCCATTCTTCCATTAATCATGAGTTAATTGCGTGACAATTCTAAAATGAATGAAGCAAAACCCTACTAAGAACAAGGAGGAAGCTTACAAACTCACTGTAATTTGCAACTGAGTTGAGATGTGTTAATAACTGCAACCCTAGTGTATTAATTAATTTGCGTTTTCACTTAGCCTTGTGTTTCTATAAAGATTTTGTTCCCTTGGATTTTAATTTTGAATGTTTCCTAAATAAAACAGTTGTGGCGATAGATAATTTTGTTTGGAATAGCAGCTCAATGGAGCTGATGAATAAATGCATCTTGAATTTCCCTAGACAAACTGAATTCAAATTAGTGATATCTATTGATTATTTTTTTTTTTTTTGCTGTGTATTTTCTCCTTTGTGTTTGTTCTGCTGAATGTGTTGAGTAAGTAGGTAAGTATTAGGTATGATTAGCTCACATATTTTTCCAGAGGGTAGGTGTAGCTTTATTTGAATTGCTAGTGTATAGTGGTAAACAGTTGTTTGATTTTTAGAGGTGACGTTGCTAATACAGCAAATTAGGCAACATCCCTCGTAGTTTAGTTGGGTAAAGTAAAATGTAAATTAGAAACCATATCTTGGTTGATCATCACCCCTTAACTTACACAAATTGTCCTTGCTCAGAATATCTCTTCCCACATTTTGATTGCCTGTGTTTCTCGTTATGTCACTTCTTACTGGCCTACCACTAAGCAATTTTTGAAATGTCATAGTGCATCTCTGATTCCTTCCCATTATGGCTTTGTGTTAGAACCTCAATTAATTCCAAAAATCAAATTCCGGTTCTTTTTGTCAACCTGCAGCTACTGTAAAAAATGTCAGTCTCTCTTTCTAGACCCTTTATACTCATCACAGCTTCTTGCTCAGTGTGTGACTATAAAATGCTCTTCTTGGTACAGAATTATACACAAGAGACTTAGATTTCAAATGTTTCTAGCCCTTCTGTTTGTGGTGATAACCGTGAAAATATTAACCACGTTTCAGGCCTCATAACATTATTTACCTGGATGTGCAGACAGCCTGGAACAACATCCGCAGCTAGTCCCATTGAGATTAAAAAAGGCAATTCAGATTTCCTTGGATCTCATTCACTTTCCAAACCTTCTGTTAGGGATTTTCCCAGACTTCTGCATATTTGCCACAAAATTTGTGTTCTGTCACACTGTGTAAATGTTGTTTTCTGGTTTCATGTCCTTCTAGAAAATATTGCAGAAGTTTCTTACTCTCTAAGTTTGCTTTCCTGGAGAAATATTGAGGTTACATTACATTCCTAAAAAGCGATCTCACTACCTAAGACATAAAAATGTATTTAGGGCATGCAAAGAACTTCATCTGTGTCCTGTAGCAACTGAAAAGAGGAGAGGGAATAAAGTAGAATAACTGATTAGTTCTCTCAGCCTCCTTTAACTCTGAGAGAAGAGGAGATACGTTGTAGCATAGCATATGTCAGGTTGGGACATTTGATTTGTAGATTTTGACTTAGAAGCATCTATGGGTACTTTAACCAGTCACAATGTGATTAAAAAGTCAAAAGGACTCTCCTGCTGATCATACAGATATTACTGAAGGGTACATATTAAGTAAAAGCGTAATAGAAGTACCGCAAATTTTTAATCAGATTGCCTATGGCAGAGAGGCTCTGAAAATATAAATATATCCTTCCTCAGCTGAAGGACTGTGGCATTCTGACACTTGAAAAAAATTGCCATGTTCATATTGCTTTACTGAAGGAATATTCACTCTATCTTCCATAAGAAAGAATGGAGTATATCCCTGTGCAAGATTACCTGTTTCTTTCATTCCGCTACTGCATTCAAGCAGTTTGTAAGTGATCAGAATGTGGGAGTGAAAGAGTAAATTGCTGGAGTCTTCCCTAAGCCAGTGGCAGTTGTACAGTGGTGTGTGCAGACATCTTTCCAGGCATTCCAGAAACAGGAATTTGTTTTCACTGACCTCAGCCACACTGATTACTTGCTGCCAACTAAAATATTGCAGTAAGATGCGGCATGTAAAGTGGTTTTAACAATTTTACTTTGAACTGGAAGAGTAATTCCATTTCTGATTACTCCAACGCTGCAAAACTCAGCAGAAATTTCAAAGCCTATCAATTAAAGTGCTTTCCAATCAGGGACATTGTTGAGTATATCTCTTCTCCTTACACAGTAAAATTCAGGCTGATGGCCTTACCTGTGTGTTCTGGTTACTTTTCTTCTTTAAAAAGAAGAAAACACTGCAACCATATTTAGCAGGATTCTTTGACAATTACGGAGAATTTTGTAGTATTACAAAAGCTGAAATCTATCAGTGTTAGACTGAAGCTAGGGACACAACATCAGCAGATCGCACTGCCTGTATAGTTCTTTTACTCTCTCCATTTAGCCTGAGAACATTTTAAGGAACGTCAAGTCCCCACCTGTTCTCATTCATCATCACCTTCTGTACAAGCCTGCTCAGGAGTTGTTAGTGTAAAGACTTTATTCTGCAGTGTAGAAAATACACCCTTAGGAATTGTTCCTTCCTCACCTCTGCATGTAGCATGTGCAGAGTTTAGATGTCACGGTGGTCTTGAGCATCCATTTTACAAGTTTCCCTGAGAGAAGTGGATGCCTTGTACAAGGCAGCCTGAGCAGGCAGACAGGGAGGCACCCAAGGTCCACTGGGTTTCTCCGGTCAGCAGGAGCAAGAAGGCAGGACTCCGGGGTACCGTGCAGAGCTTGCCTGCTCTGGCGCTTCAGCAGAGCTCTGTTGTACTGGGCCTTGGTCCCCAAGCAAATATTTGCGCCATTGAACTGGCACGTTTGCTGCATTGCAGTAGTGCCAGAAAGATTACTTAATGGGGAAGAATTAGGCTAGATTATCAACTTGTTTAGCTAAAATCAGAACTGAGGCTTGAGAGGGGAAGCCTGTATGGCAGTAGGCATGTCAAAAACCAAGCAATTCCCACCAGCTGGGTTTTATATATGCCACCAGCAAAAGTTTGACTGCAGCATTTCAGGAAGTATCCTGGCTGGCTGTACTGTGGGCACCTCGCAGGAGTGGTGATGATGGGCTACTCTCATGGAATAAGTGATCATGCTTTGCTGTTCCTAGTGCTTGAATAAAGTAGAGGAAAATATACACATACTCTTTCTTAAGCAGTGTCATTATTCTCACCTAGTACTATTGATTTTTTCTGCCTTAGCTTCCCCCATAAAATAAGAAACAGGCTACAGTAGGTGTCTGTACTATGTGAAGAACTCCGAGATCTAGCTGTTTTTTTCTAAACAAGTAATATGTTAATGTGCTACATCTATTTTAATTTCTTCAAAGCTTCTTGTCATGAGATCTGTAATATCAGTAATCCTGCCATTCTGTGCAACAGAACAATTTTTCCAGTAATTAACATTAGACTGACAAGTGGGTTGAGAATTACTCCTAGGCTAGAACAAGAAATTTATTCCAGCCTGCTTTCATGAGCCTCCTTCCTTCGTTCAGAATGTGTGATGGTTTTTATTGCCATTTTTCACCAATTTCCTTATATTCTTTATTTTGTTGTAGTGTTTCAGCAAAAGGCTGCTCGAGTGCCCAGTGATGACAGGACGTACTGCAATGCCAGGAAGCCCGGTACAGAATTTAATCTAGCTTTTTAACTGCCTTGATGCTTTTCAGTAGAACTAGTAGAGATTTGCTGTGCTGTGATTTTGACTTATTTAGCATCTGTTTGCCCCACATATGATTTATATCCTGAATGGTGTTGCAGCATTAAAAGAGCAGATTAAAAAAGAAAAATAAAAGTTACAGTCTTGTGGGAAAGATTTGTAGAGGAAGAGTTACTTTACGCTTTTGCATTTCCTTTCTCCATTGTGACAAAAAATCAAGAAAAGGAAGGGCGGGAGGGCTCAGCTGTGCCCTAATTCCATCCATGAAAAGGAAGCAGTGTGGGGAGCAAAAGTTCTCTCCTGGGTACCCCAGGACCTGTGTAAAATGAATTACTCGTGGCAGTCCAGTTGTTTTTGGAGTTGTACCACACCAAAATGTTGCTACCATAAATTCCATTAATGGTATGCTAAAATAATTAACAATGTTATGTACAAAATGACTGAACATTGAGTGTGTTCCCTCCCTCTTCTGTTAACAAATAGCAGGTCAGGATTAAAGCATATAGAGCAGTGTGTCATCGCCTGTTTATTTCTGCAGTGGGGAACTGCAGTCTCCAGCGCTACTGACATTACTTTTCATGCATGCTAAACCACTTAGGAAAATACAGACACTTCCAGACCTTACTGTGTTGGAATATTGGTGGCATACCTCTGAAAACCAACGTAGTGGCCTTCTATGATGGAGTGACCACATTAGCAGACAAGGGAAGAGCTATGGATGTCATCTCTCTGGACTTCTGTAAGGCCTCTGACCTGGTGTCCACAGCATCCTTCTCTGTATATCGGAGAGAGGATGGATTTGATGGGTGGACTGTTTGGTGGATAAGGAACTGGCTGGATGGTCACATCCAGAGGGTAGTGGTCAATGGGTCAATGTCCGGATGGAGATCAGTGACGAGTGGTGTCCTTTGGGGATCTGTATTGGGACCACTACTGTTTAGTATCTTCATCAATGACACAGACATTAGGATCAAGTGCACCCTCAGCAAGTTTGCAGATGACACCAAGCTGAGTGGTGCAGTTGACACGCCTGAGGGATGGGATACCATCCAGAGGGACCTGGACAAGCTTGAGAAATGGGGCCATGTGAACCTCATGAGGTTCAGCAAGGCCAAGTGCAAGGTCCTGTGCCTGGGCCCCTCCAGTTGTGCACCTATACCATAATCTCTAGGAGGACTAGACTGTAATGTTTTTTTTTGTCACTGTCTGCTTTATTCAATTTAGTAATTCAATATTTTGGGGGGAAGAAATCACATGAAATTTCAAAATGCTTTCTAACCAATTTTCAGCCCCAGCTTTTCAGAAATGTAATGTATGAAGTTGAGAAGGAAGGGGAAAAAAGGCACTGTGCATATTTTTTGTGTTAACATAACAACAATTTTCTTTAAAATGTCAGTACTATAGCTTTAGTACTAGAAGGAAGTTCTTATTTGAACTGACACTAATGGAGAATCCATGGATCAGAGCAATAGTAATGAATGAAATGTTCAAGATTCTACTCTGTCAAAGTGCAATGGTAGAATGCTTATTGATTCATTGCATTTCTCTCGTTGGGGGGGGAGACACCCTAAAGATGGTGCGATTTTATTGATGGCAGATTATAAAACCACTGCTTACATGCCTCTGTTGAAAAAAGTGCTTGTATCATAAAGAGAAAGGAATTAAATGGGTTAATATTTTCTACCTTTTTCTTTCTCATTTTGTAGGAGCACACAGAGGCCACACTGACACAATAACTGATAGCACTGCGAAATACAACATCTCTGCTGAACAGGAAGCACTCATCCACTTGCAGAAACAGGTGAAAAAGGGGGCAATTTCTGTGGATGAAGCACTTGACAGATTTAAACAGTGGCAGAATGAAAAACAGGGACTACAGCCCAGTCAACAGGTACAAGTCTGAAATTTATGTTTCTGGATAGGAATCTTCATCAGAAATTCCAAAAACAAACACTTGTTTGGCTCCTACACGTGAGGTCAAAAATAAGAGTCATGATTTACATGCCCATCAGCTCCCAAGGAGCTTGCTGCTTATGGTTCTGAATCTTCTAGATGGCCATTTGCACTGTTGTTTGATTACTTGAGAGGCTTCCTGAATTTATTTTGCCTAACTTCAGGTGCTGTTGCATGTGGTTAAAATCCTGAGTTAAATATGATCATCTTTCAAGACTTTTGTTCTAATCTGTTAGGTCATGCTTAGGTCTATGCAGCTTTTATGAAACCACAAACCTTCTATAGCTGAACAAACCAAATGCACTATTGAACAGTGTCAGCTAACAGAAACATAACGGTATCGAGCATACCTTTTTAATATACATTGGCTTACATCAGGCTTATGCCTCTCTGAAAGTGTTGAACTGTGAAATTCACAATTGTTAGCAGTGCTCTTCAGCTCCTTTATATTCAATGTACGGAGTAAATTGAGGTGCACAAAACCAGGATTTACAAAAGCCCACACACTGAGTCACTGAAAGAACTGCATCAGAGCTAGAAGCGAAGGAGAAAGGCATGGTGAGGAGGTTTGTTAATTACTTCTAAGGAGACAGCTGGAGGAAGAGGTTATGCCCTCATTTTATATGAGGTCTTGCGTTAACAAAAAAATATTTTCTTGTTGTCCTTTAAGTACATTTAGTAGAAAGAAGAAAACTAAAGCTAGTCTACCATACAGAGTGGGAGAGCTAGCAGATGCTGCCAGTGAAGAGAGACGAAATGTTCTTTGTGTTTCTATTTACTGAAAAAAAGAGTATGAGCTTTGTCATCACAGTGGAACGCTTAACAGCAAAAGCGCAAGGGCTTAGAACGGTTCAGGAGCCCGGTTCCCAGCTGGGCACCAGCAGCACAGCACTAGCTGGTCAACAGTGGTCTGTGAGTGTGGTGGATGCCCCCTTCCAAATCTGTCTGCAGCCAAGCACGCAGATGGGAACTGCTGGTATTGCTCTATCAGTCAGGGGAGCTACTTGTGGTAGAAGATGATATCTAATCTGTGCAAAGATAACAGCACTACGTTGTAAGCATGTATTTCAAGGAGGATTTACTTGGCCAGTTTTCACTGCTTCAGGGAAGAAGCTACTTTCTAGTGGTGGTTTATACCCTGCATTGCACGTGTGACTTTTCTTTGGTTTTATACCATAGAAAAGTCTTTCACTGTTACCCCAACATGAACATGATGAATTTATTTCACAATACCACTGCAGTTGTCTGGTCTTCACTGGGATCTCTGAGGAAAAAAATTGCTTGTCCAAAGCAAAAATAAACTCCCAATCCTCTGTAATCTAACACCACAATCAATGTAACTTACTGATAGGAAAAACTCTGCAAGACTCTTAGGTATAAATGCTAAAATTAGCATCTACTTATTGTGCATCATAGACATTTTTCAGCCTTTTAAAATTATTTTTCTGGAGAGAGCAGCTTAGACTTCAGAATACTAAAGAATCCAGCTTTTTATAGGTATTCGTTATTTCTACAGTAAGCTTCCGTTACTGATTTCTACTGCTTGTTTTATGGGGTTTGTTTTTTTTTTTTTTACTTAAAGGAAAAAATGCACCACCTTAGAGACACCACTATTGGAAACAGACTAGAAAAGGAAAATCTGAATGGTAAGTTGCACTTTCTTTGCATTTCAGAACACTGAAGCCTTGCACTGTAAGTACACTGCAAAGGTCTGATCCAAAGCAGAAGCAGACTTTTGGACCAGGCATTGAATTTGTAATGAGAATTTTCTGTATCTGACCACATTTAAATTGTTTTAGTGTAATCAGGCCCTCAGCAGGGTCAAGATTTCGTCCCAAAGATGAGCTCACTGAGAGTTAATGGGGAGGAAAATTTACCAAGTCTTTCTGGCTCAGCTTTTCTGTAGCCCGTTTCCTACTCTTTCATCACAATTACAGTAGATGATTTCTTTGGAACAATTTACTTGATGACTTCAATGTTTTATTTGCAAATCAGCAATCAGTTTGCACTTGCAAATTCTTGATGAACTTTCCACTGCTACAGCAGTTTAGTATTGTGAGTCATTAATAAAATCTGTACCGCTGGTCACTTAAGATGCTTTTTTCCCCTTTGTGATTGAATGGCATCTGCAGCAATTTAGATCACCTGTATTTCCTGCAAATTATTTTCTCTCGTCATTATGAAAAGATTGTATTAGATGGCATTGACTTTAGGCCTATGATTTCTGTAAACTTCAGTACGTCCATGTTCTTGGAAGGGAAGCATAGTATTTCTTTTTCACATTGGACTTAGTACCATTTGTATATCGCCATTTAAAATTATCACCTAAATATGTTGTCTCCTTACTGCAAAACAGAAGAATAATCCACAGTACTGCTTTCATTATTCTGTTAGACAGTGTTGTATTTATGCGGCCCAGTGCCAGGGTTGCAGTCCAGAGTATTTATATTTCAGCTTTAATCTCCTCCATGGTTGGCAGGGGTGCAGCATCCTGAGCCCATGAACAATCTCAGTCCATAAGCCTTCACAAGGAGCTCAAGAGCCCGAGGGCCTGGGATGACTGCATTTGTTCCTACAGTCTCTTTTCTATACGCAAGGCAAAGCTCACAATGACCTGAGGGTGATTCTTGAAAAGTATTGGTCTGTAGGGTTTTCTTTTATAGACACATAAGTCGTGCCTCTGTAGCTGTCCTCTCCCTCCAGAGTTCGGTTACTGAATCATACCAGCAGAAATGTAGTATCAACACCAGAATTGTAAATTTTGTGAAATTATCCAGTAACTCAGATAATGATCACTATAAGTTCCCTTCTTATCCTAACCTCTCTGCCCTCAGTTACACTCTCTCTCTTATATCCGGTGATGCATATAAATCGGCAGCTTTGCACTGCAGAAATACAACGGAAAGAATCATTATGGAGGCCCCTGTCTTGTCCAACGGTGCACTTTATTATCAAAGATTTAAATTCTTCAATATAAGAACTCCTAAAAGACAGAACTCCCTCTAGAGCTGGAGGCATATTGATAGCAAGAGTAAAGAAGGATCTCAGAAGACCAATACCTAAGTCCAGAAATACATAAAGTACCTGAAACAAAAATGACGGTCACATTCTTTTCTCTTTCATAGTTCCTAAGGAAAGCAGACCAGACAACATTCATTTTAGAGACCTTTTGTTCCACATGCCATTTCATAAAACGGTAGGTATGAATGTTAGCACTTCTCAGATTTGTTTAATGAATTCCAGTTTTTACATCTGATACAGACTCTCCACCTGAACATTTAAAAACATGGGCTTCCTGCTCCAGACCCCATGTTTGAAAGCAGGATTTGGATAGTCTCTTTCATAGATGGTTTTTGAAGACTTGATTGAGGATTTAAAGAGGTCACATCGGAAGCCTGTTAGAAAAGGAATTTGATTTTATTTTAATGAGAAAAGAAAATATCTCCTATAAATTAGTATGGAACATAATTCTTAGGTTTTTGATAAGTTTAATCTTTCTTCCACTGTAATGAAAGTTATTAATGAGAGTGGCACTCAGTTCAGTCTTCCATTATAACATTTGATGCTATCTCAAAGTTCATGTCTCATTTTGCAACAGTTTAATACAGGACTGAATAACACCCCCAAAAATAATCAACTGTAAAGCAAAAAGTTCTGTCACTCTTGGAGTGAAAAACCTATTTTACAAAACCTACAAAAACCTATTTTAAGAACAACTAAGTATGTAGAAAGTTTATTTGCAGAAAGCACAGGCGCAGACAATGAGTTAGCTCATTGCTGTATAATACACATATGGTCTTGCCATAGACATTGATAATATCCTATCTTTTTTCCAAGAAGAGAAGTAACATGTTAGCCAACAGAACAACCACCACAAAAAAAATAGCTCTAATAAAATTTCATCGAAATACATAAATGATTTGGGGACAAAAAGCCCAGATGTATTTAAAGTTTTCCTCATCATCTTTCCTGACACCACCAATGTACTGAACTAGAAGTAGCCTATTGTCTATGGCAAACTTTATCTATAAGCGAGGCTCATACACTATTTGGAAAGCCACCTTGCCAACCGTGACATACTACAGGGTAGGAGACAAGAAAGAATGGAAAGAACAGACTTGAAACAGCTGAACGGATGAGGCGTGTCTTGGCATTTGAAGTCCTCAGCCATAAGTCTCCTCTGGGGGATGTTGCCACATTGGGCCAGACAGAATGTGCCCATGGCGAGGTAGATGTGTGCTGCTCTCACAGTACGATGCTGCGCACTCATGCTAAGGCAGACACATGCTGCTGCTGTGGTGGGGTCCCACAAGGCACGAGCATACAAACTTGGTTAGACCTCAGCTTACACTGTGGTAACTGATCCTTTGCCTATACCCTTAAGCATAAGCCGAGGCTTGAGAGTCTTGGGTTTGTGCATCTCTACTAACAGAATGAAGAGCAGCAGCTTAGCCAGCATTTATGTAAGGATGACTAAAGGAAACTTCTCTAAAGTCTTAAAAGATAATGCAGCTTTCATATGCAGTCCGTGTCCATACTTTCTAGCACATAGGAATTAAAAAAAAAAACCTATATGATGCCTATCTACGTCTTTGGACATTTGAATTACCCATGTGAATCTCATTTAGCTGTTTCTGAAAATGAGATTTCAAAATCTGCCTTCTATTGCAGTTACGCTATGGCACCTTATGTGCCACATCCCACAGATTTAGTCATACAGCATCTAAAAATAAGTGCAAGATTGCTGAAACTACATAAGATGGTTTGAATTGCTTGTAGTTATTTATCCCCTCATAGCTAGTCTCTGCAGAACCTTGAACTGGGTCCTTAGGGCTACAGCTAGTATAGCGTAAGATTCCTCATCAAAACCAGGAATGACTGATACGCTGTTCTCCACTCTTGGCATAGCAGCAAGAACCAAGTAGTAGGTGTCACTGCTTCGTTGCTAGGTAGTGAGCCAGATAGAGGCCACAGAAGACGAACTATAACTCAGATGGACTTCAGTAGACTAATACTGCATTAAGCAAATGTTAAACTTGACTCTCTTTTATTATTTCAATGCCAGCAACTTACACAATGGTTTTGAATGAAGGTAGGTCTTGGGAAACATATCAGGTGCTTCGTAGTCCTCCAGTGACAAATATACCCATGGGGCAAATAAACAATTCAGTCTTTGCATCTGTTCCAGTCTTGGGTTCCTTGGCAAGACTGGCAAGGTAGGTGGCCTGTTGTGGAAAGGTCAGAAGTTTTCTCCACAGGGAACTCAACTGAAACCATTTATTTCTTAGCTGTTAAAATCAGTAGGTACTTACAGTGAAAGCGGCCTTCATATCCAAGAAGGACAACTTTACTGTCCGTTGCTATAGTCTGTTTAATACTGACTCACTCCTGTAAGGCACTGTGAACAGCCAGGTCATCCACTGCAGAAAAGGCATCCTCCACAGAATTTCTTCTTCCAGATTTTGATTTCCAGATTTGTAGATGCCTATGCCAGTAAAGCAGGTCTGGTTTAATTAAATTTGCTCACAACTAGCTGCCAAAGACCAAATCTCTTCCTCAGCTTCATCCAAAAAACACTCAAGAGAGCACTATGCACCTTGCACAGCCTGGCAGGTTATTGATTACGTTTGTGATCCTAAATGTCTGGCTTCATTCCTCAACCCTCATCAGCACCTTGTTTTTAGTCCAAGTTGCTAACAGATTGCTTATTCATCAGTTGATGCCACTCCAGCTTGCAGGTAGTATCTAAGTAGAGTTCCCTCAAACCAAAGAACCAGCACTTAATTTTGAGCACGTTAACCAACTTCTGTTGTCTCTGATAGGTCAATGGAAGATGAACAAAGACAGACCCTAATTTTGATATTTGGATCCATGGGACCTCAAACTTCTGTACTCAGCTCAGTTAGCAAAGTTGAAATAACTTGGGATCCTGAAGCACATACGAGCTTTTGTATGTGTGGAGACTGAGGAAGTCATAGAAAAGAGAGTTTTGGGTTTTTTTCATCACTTCAACAGTATGCATTTCAGCCAGGACCTCTAGTCTTGAAAATACTTATTGGTTGGTAATTTACAAGTGAGTCCACTGGACTTGTGAAGCTACATCTTTAGCCTGGCTTATTTCCAGTTTCTGAAGTATTTTGTAGCTTCACATGATGCTCAAATAACAAAAATCAGTTTCCTGCCCATTTGTCACTAAATCGGGTCTTCATGAGGCAAGCCCACAGGCAAACTGTTGACTGAGTTCACCAAGACAACTGGATATCCATGTACCCCTCAGCCCCTCCTAATTGCCACAATAAAGACGACCCATGCTGTTAGAAGTAAGATTTGTACAAACTCCACCTCACGTCACTCTCCCACACAACACCTGCCTCTTTTTGTGGATGTCTCTTGCTCCTCTGCTCCCAGGGACATGTGTTGTATTCGCATTTAAAGTAAAACACATTAGAAGTGACTCATCCTAGTTATGTATTTTGTGAATTATTCAGCTGTGAAGGACATTCAGCACTGGCCTAATTTATCATTGATATACATGACTATATTAATTGCGTCTATTTCTTTTTAGTCTCCAACTAGGAGCCTAACAGACAAGGAACAGATGCCTAATTAACAGAGGTAAGAGCACGTATATGAACACACACGGAGACATTGTCATGGAAACTAACGCTTGTGGAAGTACTTTCCATCAGAGTGCATTTTTGTAGTGAAAGAATGGAAGTGCATCTTAGAGGTCTGGTTTCACAAGACAAACCATAATCGTCATACGTTCTGGTTTATCCTAGAACTTATTTTTTGTCAGGTGTCAACCTATTCTTGTTACTTCAGGGCAGACTTGCAAGCAGTGGGAAACTTACCTGAGCTGTGGTGAGAGAAGAGAGTTCCCATTAGCTATTGCAACTAATTTTTATGCAACTATAAGCTGTAGTAGAGCGTAGTCCTATGTACCGATAACACATGCAGTATCAAACATATTGAATATTGAAATAAAGTTTAAAGGTATAGATATGCAAGGATGTGTCTAGAAATGCTGACTAACCAGGAGACTGATGGTCATTTAAGTGCTGGAAAGCTTACAGGTGATGATACTGTCTCCATAAACAGAAAATTTTGCTGGTGTTTGTGTTAGTGATTGTGGGTTTCTTGATTTGGGGCAATTAATGAGATCTTTAATAGCTGAGGGCTTTAATTACTATTTGCTACCTGTGTGCTTCCATGTATAGAACAGAATCATAGAAAAGGTGGGAAAAGACCTCTAGGATCATCAAGTCCAACCATCAACCATGTCCATAAACCATGCCCTGAAGGGCCGCATCTACGTGTTTTTTGAACACCTCCAGGGATGGTGACTTCACCACCTCCCTGGGCAGCCTGTTCCAGTGCCTGACCACTCTTTCAGTAAAGAAATTTTTCCTCATATCCAATCTAAACCTCCCCAATGCAGCTTGAAGCCGTTTCCTATTGTTCTATGCCTCATAGCAGTTTTAAAACTGTATGTCTACCTTTCAGTGAAACTTGATCATTAGGATTGAGGGTTCTTTAGAACTCAGGCGGTTTGCAGACTTCATGAATTACCTTGCATTCGTTCTGACAACAGGATACAGTGAAATAGGCACCTGGAAAATTTCTTATTTTGCTAATTCCTCTGAAAATGAAGGAGTCGTGCAACCTTTCTTATGCATGGAAGGATGATTGGCATTAGAAGTTTAAGGCCAAGAACAAGGATGTCTGCATTCTATTAATGTATGTGCAAATCTTTTCCTTGAGATCTTTAACAAATTTCCAATCCCTTGGTTTTCTTAGGCACTGAATTTCTTCAGGTCGTTGATCTCTGCAAGAACAGTCTGTGCTGAACAGCTCTGAAAGTCAGAGTTAGATTTTCTTCTTCAGTTTCCTTTCCTTCAGATGAGTTCAGGACATGAAAGTGTCAGAACAAAAGGCTACCGTTTTAGATATCAGTAGTATTTGCAATTTTGCATTATTATAGTTACAAAAGGGATTAAATAATATTTGCTCGCATTGTAACAAAACGACACAATGTATTCCTGAAGGCATGTAATTTGAAAGGTTTTGTTAGCTAAGTTACTTTGATTAAGTTGCCTCTCCAACTTTTCCAAGTGGGGGGAACATGTTACACTGTTGTAGTGTCATTTTTGTGGCACTGAAAATGGATAATCTTCATTGAGGTCTTTTCTGCCACCCTTCTCTCATGCAAAAAAGAACACAGCTGCTCCGTGTGAGAACTGTGTTCCCATGTCTCATTTTTTGAGCCACCTGCCCTCCTGCTCACTGGAGTACAGTGCCCACACCATAAAACAATAGGTACCTCCTCTGCTGCTGCTTATCCGCTAGATCACTTGTTCAGGCCCCCCTCCTCCAAAGTTCTCATAAGACCCAAAAAATTGGCCTTCTGGCATGACCTGAAAATGAAAAATTTTAACTCCTCCTTCAAGAGGCAGCTCAACTCCTACATGGGTTTTCCTAACAGAGCTGTTTCCTTGAGTGGGGCTGAAGTCACCTACACTAAATGCGTAAAAAAAAGCTTTGAATGTTAAAAGCTCTGAAGTTGGAGAGAACTATTATGAAAAACTTGGTAATAGCAGAGGTGCTTATAAATTGCGGATTGCTAAAGTGAGATGAATCGTTCAAGGGGGTGAGGGGGAATTACCCCTGGGATCAGAATAGGTGATCTGTTGCTTTTAGACATTGTTATGTGGGAGAGAGAAGGTGAATTAGATGTGGGAGAACTTGAAAAATACAATTTACCCAGCATATTCAATCGATTCTGTTTGTGAATTATCCACACCAAACTCCGAGGATCTCCTCTTCTGCAAAGTACAGCTTTGCCATAGCTTTCTCGCTGTTTTCTGTCTTTGGATTGGTTCAGAGGCCTTATAATCCCATAGCACTAAATTTACTAGTATTTGAAAAGCAAAGGGTTTATGTAGAGGCACATGTGCCACAGCTGTAAAGTAGTAGAATGGCCCTGGCAAGATTAAAAAAACTTGGTGGTTTGGGGGTTGCTTTTTTTTTTTCTTCTCTAACGCCACTTTCAGGGAGATCAGCCTGACAGAGAGATGAGGTTTTATATAAAGATATATTGCGTGCTTTGGTTAATTATTGTTAAACTCATTTCAATTTTTCCGTAATGCTTGATAGTTTTTAAAGAGTAGATCATATACACAGAAGAGGACGATCATGAAAAGTTGTGAAGATTATGAAGTTATAATACATTAAATTTAGTTTTTACTTTTTGTTAAGACTTTTTTTATAAGCTTTGTCTTTCCTAGGAATAATAATTGTACTCATCACTACTTCAAACAGTTGTACTCAAAGTAAAGCTAATTTCTAAAGTCAAACTATGTAAATCAGTACTAATTATTTACTAATGCATTAAAGTGATTACAAGAATCGGGTTTACAAGGAAATTTTGTGTTGTTTAATGTTACTAAGGTAAGTGATAGCCAGAACAAAACCAAAAGAATCTCTGCTGCATTTACACAGCAAAAGTAAAGACATTAATATGGTTTAATGGGTGTAATAGTCTGCATTCCCACAGTGATATACTCCAAAATTTAAGTGAGCATGTGATGATACAGGAGTGTGCAAGAAGACTTGCCCGATTTCATACACAAAAAAAGGAAAAAAGGGATCTCGTATGCAACCCGCAGAGGGTATAAGAGAATGTTTTAACTTTCAGATAAGTAGGAGCTTACACTTCCCCCACCCTAGTCACTTGAGCTTTGCACAAGCCTCCTTAAAAGCAGGTAAGCTGTTAGCCAACACTGCCTCTAATCTTCAATCTTTACTAACCCCTTAGTTGTGCGTTATTCACAGGCAGCTTTAGAAACCTAAATTATTCTTAGTGAGCCTTACCTCAAGCTCTCAGTAATGTTGAATCTCTGCTTTGCATATACTAAGAGATGCTTGCACTTGACCTTTAGTTAGGAAAAACTGAAAACTACTTCCAATCAGAAACCCTTAAATCTAAATAAATGTTGCTCCTTAACTTCATGTTAATGTGACACCCAAATTTGGAAGAGGGGAGCGTGTTCAGACTTATGAGCCTTGAGGGACATTATATTTCTATTTTCAACAAATCATCGTGCCAAGAGTCATTACAAATAAAAATAAGACAAAGAGACAAGGTTGGGATGTTAAAATAATGACAGAATCTTCTGTTTCCCATGTATAGCTTTAGGGTAATTAAAATTCTATTTTAAATAGGTTGATTAAACATTTTCAGGAAATTATCTGTTCTCTGGGGAAACCCCCCCATTTCAATTAGAAGCACTCCCACAAACACTGCAGATATATTGCTATGAAGTCATAAATATTCAGTGACTGCTGTATTAGTGTGACAGCATAGCTTTGTATTCCATACAAAGGCTTCTCTTGAGCTGTTTGAGCCACAGTAAAAGCCTTGAAATGTATGAGGTCTCGCAGACCTGGGAATACAGTCAGTGCCTCTGAACTGACGGACAAGACTGTCAGGCTTTATAGGCGAGGAGCTGTGATGTTTTAGACTTACCTGGCCACATGGAAACGGAGTGGAGAGAATTAATAGGAAATAAGCTGCTATTTTCCCTAAGAGGTTACCCTCCCGCCCCCCCAAAAAAGTTTATATTCTTATAAGCCTAGTTAGTCAGTGTATCCCCAGCAAGCATTCCTGACGAGCCAACATATAAATTGAAAAGATAATACAAATCATGAAAAGTTTCTTCATGTCGGTACCTGGTGTCTTTGCTGAAGTTTGTTGCATGTTCTGGTAGCAGAGGAGATGAAGGGACCTTCCTGGGGTCGGTCCCCACAGACCTCCAGGCAGGATCCGGGTGCTCTCTGTGCTGCCAAGTGAGAGTCAGGGCCCCAGCGGCTCCTTTGCCCCAGTGAGAGGGCACCTGGAAAATGTAGAGATTTGATCAATTACAGATTGGGCAATGATAAGAAACTAATGAAACGGGAAATTTACAAAAATAAAGCACAGAAAGTTACATCAAGGAAACACTATGGGTTTTCTAGGGAAAAGAAAGAGCATAACAATATAGCAACAGTGCCAAACACCCAAACTAGAAGCCAGAGTGTAGTTCCCCTCAGAAAATAAAGAGGTGTGCTCTGTCTATGTATGTACACGTATTTGCATCTAATGCATGGTGTGATACTCCACAAGTTCCAACCCAGCGCAGTTGAGGATTACCCAAAACAAAGCAGCTCTTGTTCTCTGCTTTTGCTGCTTCATTCAAGTGCGGCTCTCAGCGTACCAAGTACAGTAGTGCCGGCGTTAAAGGTTTCAGCGGCATCCAAGCATAGCACCGGTTCCTGTTGGGAACACAACCAGGGAATTCCCGTTTGCTAATGAAGAAACTATTGCCTTGTTACAGAAGTAACAATAGCAAAGAGGATTTTAGAATTTTAAAAGGCCAAATTCAAGCCCCAGCAGCATTAGCAAGATTTAAAAGGCAAAAAGTTTCAGTAATCCTTGAACAGGAAGGGTACAGGAGGACAGGCAGAGGAACCTCTCATTTTTCATCAGCAAATCATTTGCTTAGTAGGGAATTTCCATAAGCTAGCTTTAGCCGCTGAAGGCACTGAAAAATTTCAGGCTAGCCCTCCCAGCCAACATGGTCTCTTTTGGGTTTTTTTTCCCTTTTCTAATCTCCCCATAATTTTCTATGGCTGTGTCATTTTTTCAGGCAGCAAGTGCACCTAGCGTTTGACAGACACAACGTCTCACTGTCACACAATAGAAGTGTAATAACAGTAAATATTTAAACTAGCTAAAGCTGTCACTGAAACAACTTTAAACTTGAGCCCTGATGTACAAAAAGCAGTAATATTTCCAGTTCCTACAGCTGGGACAGCTGCTTTTGCCACTGTCACAGAAATACAACTATCCTACAGAGTGCAGTGTAGTCTCAAAAGGATGCGAGACATCAACGGGGAAGAAACGCAGTGTCACTTTAATGAAAAAATACTTTAGCTACACCACAGATTCGCTTGCTTCTATCACTCTGATCTTCTGCTGCCGGTGGATTTGACACAAATAGGTTAATATCTCCTCTGATTCCTGGTATTTTACCGCAGAACCAAAACCACACCCCACCAAAACCCTTTCAATGTCTTACGAGTCCTGCATCTCAGATCAGTTGTTGTCGGTGTACGAAATCTTTCTGCCAAATTGTACGTAATCCATGACAATGTAATTTCTATGGTATGAAATTCCACCCGGCTAAGCAACAAGTTGGGAACAGGGCTTTTGTTCGTTTGGGTTTTGTTCACACGCACACAGAGCTCCCACCCACCCACCCATACTCTGAGGCATCCAGCCAAGGCCCCAGAGGAGAAATGAAGGGATGGATGCTTTTTTTTTTTCCCCCTCCTCCAAAGGGAATTTCTGAATCTCAGTGTTGTTAATTCTGTGCAAGCTACAAGGAAAATCGTCATACGTCTTCAAAAATAAAAGCATCTGTTCCCCACCCCTCTCATGTTCAATATTCACGCTCCATTTTTCGCTGCAGGTTTCCCATGTACTTCCCCAAGGTGTGCTGCTAAACTACAGACACGTTTCTAAGCAGTCATTCTGACACAAAGGAAGGCCTGAAGTTTTGCTAACCAAGTGTGCGTTACTGACAGGAAACATCAGCAAGTGTCTTTAGCAGTCCATGAATGATTACATAAGTCACAAGAGCCTGAAAGCCTAGCCGACACGAGATCCCTGTAGTAGGTGCTCTAAAACATTACCTTCATTGTAAGCTAGAAGATTCACTAACCGACTGATCGGCAAAACAATGCCACTCTACCCTTCCAGTGGCCAGTGTGTGTTCTATTAAACTTCAACCGATAATCCATTCAAAAATAAATATTTTAAACATGGTGACACCCAAGAGAGAGGAAACAGTACAGAGAGATTCACAGTGACTCGTTATCAGCAAGCCACAACTCGTGCCAGGATCCTGTGGGTGGCCTGGCTGACCTGCCAGGAGGAGCCTTGTTACAGGAGAGGTTTCACTGGGTCATCAGTGCGCAAAGATTGGCCGCTTTTTGCTGAGGTACCTCACCGGTCAGATGTAGCCTGTCATCCATGAGGGTGCGGTATAGCCTCGCTGGATGTTCACCCTGTGAAAAAAATACCTGTAGCATTTCAACAACAGCGTAACATATAGCAGAATAAGAATAAATCTGAAGTCCTGCCTTCTTTTTATTAAAGAAGCTATAATCCTTGCAGGAATGTAAGTGATGCTGAAGATGCATTTCAGTCTTGGTAGGAAAGCTCTGCTGTGATAAGAGCAGGAGCAAAATGACAAGAGTTGTCCTGACAGCCCTCAAGGGGGTGTTAATAATGAAGGGGAGGCAGGACCACGCAATGACTGCTCGTTCCCTTCATTTACTGCAACCAACATTAGTCCTGACAAACTTCAGCATTACTGAAATGCAACTCTGAAGTGATTCATTCCAGAAACAGGCCCGAAGATGAGCATCAACAAGCGAGGTAGAGGGATGTGCTCAGTCTCATCCCACTCCAGACATGCTGGGGTCCAGTAAGTGAAATTAAGAACTGCATCAAGAGAACAGGGGACAGTTTGATGGAGACGGAAAACGGTCCTGGGGAAGGGACAGCCAGCTTATGCCAGACTCCTAGTACAAGAAATCAGAAGACCTATACCAACATCACCTCCAGCTCTCAACAGTTATTCCAAAAGTTTGGGTGAGCCTCTTCTGAGAAACCTCAGAAAACCCAGAGATAAAGTGCCCAGGTCTCAGCTCACTTCTGCAAAGACCCCATACGTGCAGGCAGCAGGGGCTCAACATAGGTGAAGAATCCATTGGGACTGCCCAACACGGATGCTCCCTGGTCGGCATGGTACGCAGTGCAAAGCAGAACTAAAAAGTGAAAAATACTTGTATTAGGTGCAATTGTTTGCAGATGCAAGTGGCCTAAGATACTTGCTCCTGAGGGATATCTAAGCCACAATAGTTGTCTTAAAAAAAAAATAAAACCATGTGGGGAAACATTTTTCTGTTAGTAAAAGTTTACTGTTGCCATCTCTACAGAGAATGCACCTACCCTGGTGAAAGAGAAAAAAGCAAAACAACAACAAAAAAAGCAAAAAGCGGTATTTTTTACTCAGCGAGTATTCATCAATTGCAGCACTAAGATGGCTCATTATGAACCTGTGGTCTCACTACTGGCCGAAGACAGGCCAGAACATTTCACCCCAGTGCACTAACCTACAAAGCTTGGTTTGGTTACAGCAGCTCTTCACACGTAACCTTGGATCTAGTGCACTTCAAGGCGAGACAGACAGGTGTAACAACTATCGCCATGTCAGTACCAGTGATTATGCCACAAATGCAAGCTGCAGCTTAGCCTGACAATTCCCAACTGCTGCTAACCAGATAAGCAAATACCAGCAGCTGCCTAGCTGCAAAACAGAGCCTGCATCGGGTATCATCCTCCCAAGTCATAGTTTTGGCCTCACGGCACACAAAGGGCGTATGGAGAGACACATACTGCTCTGGTGAAGGAGATGGGGAACGGGAAAGGACTAGCAAGGGCTAAATTGCATCATTAGTGCAAGAGGGAAGCCTTCGTTTAAGTATGTCCTCGAAAACCCCATCACAGCCAGTACAGCCCCCAACTTAGTCTATTTTACAGTAGATTCAGTCAATCTATAACGACAGGATACAATAAATGGAGTTCCTGATGCTGTCTCTACTGACCAGTTAAATCCCTTCGGAGCCAAGCAAGCTCCTTTATTAATATCAGCACCATTAAAACCAAACTTTTTCTAGCCCTGACACACTAAAAACTTTTGGAGTGATATTAATACAAAGATGGCACACAGGTACTACAGGGCAATCCACAAACTGCAGTACGTATTTTATCTTGCACAACCTCCACAGCCTTCCGCTTCCATAGCTTCAGTCTCACAATGTATCAGGCCCAATGGTGGTGCGAGTGCTCTGGTAAGCAAGACTGACCAAAAAGTGATGAGGCCAAAACAGGTGAGACACTTCAGCCTCAGCTCGACAGATGATCCTTCTCCCCTTGATCCATCTAATGAGTTTTAAGTTGCCTTTACACCATACCTGACTTGCCTTAGTTTATTAAGAGGCAGCTAAAATCACACTAACATAACCCATCTCCTGTGGGAAAAATGACTGAAGTATTTTTGTTCCTCAGCATTAGACACTTAGGGTAACAGCAGAATGAAAGGAAAGAAAGAGGCAGCAACGTTCCTCTGCTCTGATAATTCCGTTGCCATTTGAGCAGCGTCACATCATTTCTTATTTTCTCCTGCCCACCTAAAGTAGAAGCTTATGCGATGTGAACTCACCGTAAAAGGAGTCTTGGAGGAAAGACACATTATAAAACTTCTCAGGCAGGACTATTTCTTTTGTTAGTATTTCCTGCTAAGTGAGCTCGAACACCGAGTTCACTTGCTATCACACAGTATGCGTTACCTCAATTTTTATGGGTTTTGTTTGTGTTGCACAAGAGTCATTAACATTTTGCGTTCTATTTCTGACTCCTGATCTGAACGCGGTTCCTATTCCTTTTGCCAGTTTTACATACTAGATGTCCGATTTGTGTTTGATTGTATGCCTTGCAAGCACACGCAAGGTAAACAAAACTGCACACTGGAGGCATTTCAGAGTGAAAACACGCACTGTTTGCAAAATTAAGCTGAGATCAAGATTCTAACAAAACGAGCTCTCTAGAGCATGCATCGGCTTCCCAAAATAGTCTTAGAGAAAGCCACGCTTCTGCTCCTGCCACCCCTAACCCACCAAGCATCAGCTATTCTGAAACAGTAAGTAACACTTCCTACAGCCCAGTGCTGTGAAACACTGACTATTCTGCCTTGTAAGGACCGCAGGTGTAGTAATATTTTATAAAATAAGGTAAGTAAATAATTTTGTAGATCCAAAGTAGGCTCCCTTCCTCCTCCCAAATGAGGCAAGATGGCTTAACCCCAGCATGGGAGTTGGTGTTTGAATATCCCTGCGCTGGGATATTCCCTCCAAGTCTCTCCTCTCCAGCTCATCCAGAGCAGGGACTCAGCTGTCATCACTCCCCGCTCAGGACCAGGGTTAACTGGATGAAGGCTGAAATAGTGACAAATTTCTGATGCTTAAATGGTAAGAAAAAACATAGCTTCCCATTTGCAGCACAGATCAGCTGATACTTCAGAGTTGGCTGTTCTAAACGTTATGTCCACAACCACCGTACTGTCTGTCAGTCATCCAGGCCTGACAGTCATTATCACCCTGAGACTCCTAGTTTCGCAGGGTAACTACTCTTTAATTCACCTTTGAATGCAAGATGGCTGGCTGGCACCAAATAACGCAGATTAATAGTTAAGATTGTAAAAGCTCATAATTTGAAGTGTTTATGACACTACAGAAAAAAAAAGCAAACGTTTCACCTGCATAGCCTATCGGGACACTGTCCAACTGAAGTCAAAGCAGCAGTGTTCGTATCAAGGCACGTGAATTGAATTACACGTGCAAGAATGCCTGCGTATTCCTGTGGTACCAACAACAGGGCAAAAAGAAACTGCTTTGCCATTACGAGAAGACTTTTAGTTCACTGACCAGGTTAATAACTTTAAGGCTACAAAGCAAACCACAATTAAGAGTACAAAATACCTTTTCTTACAGGCAGTTGACAGAAGGCTTTTGAGGTACTGTACCATTTCCCACAAGATACCAAATTAGCATAAATGAAAATTAAGGCTAATGAAATTAGACAGGGCTAGAGCAAGTCACGCTACTACAGGAAACGAAGTCCCCTAGCTCAAAGGAAGCCACACAATAGTTGTTTGTTTCTCTCCTGCTCTGCCGTGCTCAAACGCTCACTGCCTCTGTACAAGCAGCTCAGCCTACCGCCCCCTCCTCCCTCAATTCCCTCCATCTTAGCTTGGTACGTGCCTTGAGGAAGAAAAGCCGATATCCCACCCACATACTTCTTACTTCTCCCTTCTGCTCGGTTGCCTACCCAGGAGGCCATAAAGGGCATGCCTTTCCCCGCAGCATGCCAGCTAACCCTTCTGCAGCCACACAGAGACTTAGTTCTTTTTTATTCTCCCTTCAATTTCTGCAAGCCAGCTACGGCCAAACCACAACATAGTCCAGAGAGAAAACAGTTCAATGGTGGGAAACGTTCTTTTTTTTTTTCCCCCCTCCCCATGAACAGGTCACAGATACCATCAAATTGGAGAGAGGAATGAAACATCCGCATGTGTGGTTTGCCTCACTGCCCTAATGGCTTTGCTAAACTCTTTGGGTTTTAGGATATCAGAAAATCCCACAGTCAGTTGCTTGCTCAGTCTCACACAGCCAAGCTCTCTTTATCTAGCAGCTTTCCATGGAGCATGAAGTTAAGCAAGATTCTCTGCACTCACCACAGGAGCTGCAGCTTATTTATTCGGGAAATCCAAGCACGTTTTTAAGAACACTGGCAGCCGGGGCATTTTCCCCATTCCTAAAGAGAGTGTAGAAACAAAAATATGCCCAAGACAAAACCACATTAAGTTCAAAAGGCTGGGGGAGTAAGGACCTCTCCATCCTCTTCTCACTTGTATACATCATTGTAAAGAACATATTAAAGTGGTGGGTGAGCCGATTTCAAGCCTTCTCTTTCCACCCACAGCTTTTGTTGCATTTACCTCTGTTCAATCATTCATTCATGCTCCCTCAGCCACTCGCCCACATATATTCCTTGCTGACAGCCCAGCTGCACGTATGCATTCAGAATTACAGTAACAGCTTTTGTGATTCTGCTGTTGAGAGAATAAGAGAAGCAGTGGGGAGAGGAGGCCCTGAAAGGCTGTGCAAGATGGACCGTCACAGATTTACAGCACGCGCACACGTAATGTTCCAGTGTTCAAGCTAACGGATGCAAAGCCACTGAAACAGCCCCTAGGGGCTATTTGCAAGAGCAAGTAGTTGCTAATTTTAGATCCGGAGGCTGCATCAGTAACCATCAAACGTGGAAAGCAGGGTTTTCAAAGAAGCTGAAGGCAGCTGAAATTGAAGAACCTGAACTTAAAGAGCTCAGCCTTAATAGCCATGGAAAAGGTAGTTCCACGTTACAGTCCCTGGGTTGGAGCTACCCCCGCTCGCCCAGCAGACCCATTGCACAGGAATACTGGGACAAACCACGCCATCCTTTCCAGAGGCAACGGCAGCTGCCAGGTTCAGTGTGCTCAGCTGCAGGCCAGCACTGCCCATGGCCTCACCAGCCCTGCACAGAGCACAAGCCTCCCGCTGCTGAGCCCAGAGCCCCACACTGAAGAGCTTGCTCTTCCCAGGGCGGACACACAGCACCTCCACCACCGCTCCAGGGATCTGGTTATTCAACAGGCCAGCTACAGCCCAAACGCATGAGCAAGGACAGGCAAAGGGAGAGGTCACCTCCTTTCCCCCAGAGCGCATTCTCTCTGCCATAGCCCCAATCCCACCGCCTGAGTGAAAAGGACTCCTGACGCACGTGACAGACCACACCTGCCTGTGCTTTTGCTTGCCGCTGCGTCCTCAGGCAAGGGGGCTGACGCCTCCTGCACTGGCATCAGACGGGGATGAGAGATGAAGGTAAGGTAACCATTGCCTCTTGCGTCACAGTGTCCAGCCCTTCTCTCAGACAGAACAGGTGTATCTGCCTTTTACCCTGTTCAGGAAGAACAACCCTGTCTAATTTGAGGGGGAGGCCTGGGCCGAGGGACTCCCCTGTCCATTCATTCCACTTCACATTGTAATAAAGGGTCATTATTGAAGAAAATCAGCACAACAGAATTTTAGGAGAAAAAGCAATCATCTTCTACAGACACCATTAGAACTATGATACCTGGGCATATCTGGGCCCACTATTTTTTTTTCTCCTGTCATGTTTTTCTAGCAGCATTTTTTTCCTCTTCCCTCTGGGTTCAAGACAAGCTTCAAGACTGTATGGTTCTGCCTCATGAGGCAAAGAATCTAGCCTGACCCAGCAGTGAGCTACACAAACAGCCCTGCAAGCAGCATTTCAAGCTCTCTGAAACCCATTTCATGAACCTGGGCATTACCAGTGAAATATGATACATGCAATAGTGACGGGAAGACATAATGGGGCACAGACATGGAGGATAATAGCAGGAATGGCATAATTCCCTTACTTTATCTTCATTATTTGACAGTTCACCGTATCTTCGTGATGTAACCCACAATCTCTTATCAGCTGATGGGCTCAGCTGACTGCACTGACACAGGCTGTTCTCCCGCGACCAGACTGTAACAACGCCCATTGCTGCTACAGATTGAAACTACCATTTTAAATCTATTCGGTTTTCTCAGTAGAGACAGGTTTCTTATGAATCATCGTGCCTCAGTGCAGCAGAGGGGCTGGATTACAACTCAGCTAGATAACCAGCAGTGAACACAAAAGACTGTATAGCAACATGATACGCAAAGCACGGAAAAATAATGATCAAATGAAGGCTTTCAATCCTGAATGCATGAAACCAAGCTTCTAAATTATAAAGACCATTAAATAAGTATGGCAATTTCAAATGTGGTGAGTACCTGCTAGGACTATATTGCAAAATTTACTCTCATTTTTAAAGAAATGAGGAGGAAAGAGAAGGATGCTCTTGCTGTTAAAGCCCCAGCCGAGACTTGGGCAGCAGCAGCATTATCCTAGCACAGCAGCTATTGCATGTAGCTTAATTCTATATTGTGGCTGGAAGGTGCCAACCGCATTTTTCAGGGGGTGGGGGGGCACAGTCAGTGTGGCCGCCGCCACCCGACACAGGTGCATGCACATTACACCCTGGAAGATTTTGTCCTTGTGATTAGCGCTCTCACAAGGGATGAGAAGGTTACGCTCTGAGATTCATTCTGAATCTAAGCAACACTTTTGGAGCCCAAAGGACGCAGCTGTCCTCTAGCTTGCGCGCTTTGGCCGCACAGCAGCAATTCAGGCCTACTCTAAGGCACTGAACCCTGGGTGTACTGTAGGAAGGGCCAAATACCCATTTGTAAGGGATCAGAGCTGCAACACCTGCAAGTTCAGAGCCAAGAAGCTGACTCTCATAAGGCCTACGATCATTGGGAAATCCAGCTTTCTCAGGCCTTCTTCAGCAATTAGCAGTTTCACCTAACTTCTGAAAAGCATAAAGCCGCTAAAGAAGAAAGATGTATTTGCAAGGCTAAGACTTAGGAGCACTACAGCATATGCCAGGTGTCTTGTCCAAGACAGAGAGTACCACAGAGCTTGAGCTAAGGGGGTTACAAGCTCCCTCTTCGGCTATTCTACCTTAAATTTTTCACTTGTTGCCGACACGCGGAGCTGAAAAAGGGCCACACAACTGGCTGCATTGCAAGGGTGGGTGAATTCATGTTATCCATAACCACTGCAAGCCTCCTGGGGTCTAACTTTTCACTGTGAAAGGCATCTAGCAAATATAAGGTATTTCTTAGCAGCAGCAGGGGAAGTAAATAATGGGGAAAGCACTCTTCAGACACTTTAAGATATTTAAATAAATGAGGCTTAAAAGCCATTTATTTTGAAACCACTGTTGCCAGTGATTAACATGGTCTAACAACTCAGCCTTGTGTTAATCTCTCTGGGCAGACAAAGAAACATTACATTAACCTACACTGTTTGTTCATAATTTTTAAACTGAAGTTTCATAAGTTACTCTGGGATGCAGTAGCCTCTAGAGGTCCAATATAAATGGATTTTTTTTTCCCCCAAATATCCACAACCTAAGGAGCAGAGGCTTTAAATTAGTACTTCGCATTAGATCAAATGGCTTCTCATTGCGCTCACTGCAAAAAGTGAATTAACAGCGCAACATCAGTAGCTGTGCTAGCAAATTATTTTCTAATTAATCATATTCTCAGAAACACCCTTTGCTTTCTCTCCCCTACATTGACACAACTGCATTGTAATAAAACTGGCAGAAGCTT
The DNA here is from genome assembly GCF_963921805.1 of Phalacrocorax carbo. Classification (NCBI taxonomy): domain Eukaryota; kingdom Metazoa; phylum Chordata; class Aves; order Suliformes; family Phalacrocoracidae; genus Phalacrocorax; species Phalacrocorax carbo. The sequence goes on from NC_087516.1 coordinate 56,159,613, forward strand.
GCCTCAGAGAAGTCGGCGCTGTTGAAGGCCGTTTTAATGATTGTATCAGGAGAATTCAGAGGTATGCAAGATTCAGGCAGGGATTTGGGGGGAGGCCAGGGTGGAGTTTGAGGGGGTTTTTTAAAGCCTTAATATATTAGGGAGTGCAGTGGGAGCAAAAAACAGGATGGATGATGCAAGAAGTCCTTCCAGGCTAAACGTCTGTAAACTAATGCCCAGAAAATACTTAAATTATGCTTTTGCATCCAGTGTCAGGACTGACAAGTGCGGTTCTATCTGCTGAGTTGAGCCTTCTCCATGTTTTTATAATTTATGATTCACATTTTAGCTGACACATTCTTTGTCAGTCTCAGTATTCATCCAGATAATACATCTGTTGAACATTCTTTTTTAATTTTGGTAAATTGTTTTTGATCAATAGCATTCTTGCTAATAGTCAGCTTCCTAATTGGTGTCCCAGCATAGCTTCAGCTTCTTGTCCGATTTGCGTTGGGATGGAGAGGTCCTTCAGTGCCACCTCTTTTCCAAAGTGCTTGCAATGCCTGCCTAGCATGCAGGATGCAGAGACTCCCCTGCTTGTCCAGGTCCCGTCTGCAGATAAGCGTGGCTACCACACACACAGTAAATGTATTATTCCTTACATATTAAACATGGGTAGAGCTAATTAGACTGCGTGGGGCAGCCTAGGAACGCTGATTCCAGAGCCTAAAAAGCTCGGGTAACTCCTGACCAGCACCGAGGTGTGATGTGTTGACAAACCAAGTCTCTCAGTAAGCCTAGAACTAAAATCCTAACAAGCTTCAGGACTGAAGTCGCAAAGCAACAAGATGCCAGGTTGAGTTCACATTCTGAAATCAGGCATGTTTTTTCTCTCCAGTTTGAATAAACCATACATTCTCCAGGAGCTTGGACAAGAAACTTGAAGAAACACTTGGCAATCACTTTGGTTAGTTCAATGAGAGGTTCTGCTGAATCTGCGGTCGTTGCTAAAGTGTCAACAAAAAAAAAAAATCTTACACTGAAGTAAGAAAACGATGGAGGATAAAGCTGAAAACACATTGCTATTTATTAAAAGAAAAAAATCAGTTGTTCCCTCTCCGGATAGTGTGCTTTAAACCACCTCCACATACCCAATCTCAAATACCTTGTTCTTTTCCATGTCTTCCCTATGCAAATGATTTGCACTACAGGTAATTGTGAAAGACTGGGGTTGGGGGGGATGCTACTCTTAAGATCAGAAAGTCAAGCAAGAAAGGATAGCACCAGAATATATGTAAAGACACAGAAAGAATGAACTTGACATGTCTATTAACCGTACCTTCAAAATACAAAAGAGCAAACCCAAAAGGCAAGCTTAATGGAAAGGAAAGAGATATAAATTAGTCACTGTAAGTGTTGCTAAAAATATATTTGACGCCAGGAATTCAACAATTTAAAAGAATTTGACATGCATAGGCAATAAAATTTGCACATTCATAAAACATACCTCAGGACATACCTCAGCCGCTGGATTCGGGGGAGAAAAAAAAAATCTATAGTAGATGGTTTATACCTATTTGCATGACAATTCTTAGGTTCCTGCCTATTCTTTAGAGCAACCATGAGATTAGCCTGTGGTTATCATCCTACCTCACAGCATGCTAACCCCCAGCTAACGGTAGGGAAAAGCCACTTATCTTGTTAACAGAGACTGCTGTACTCTGCTCTCATTTTATTCTGGAACCAGATGTATACAAGAAAACAAATGTCAGGAACTCCGAATCTTCTCTAAATTCCGCCACAGGATTTTTTCATTATGTGCATAATATTTCAGCCTAATTTCTTAAAGATAAGGGAAACAGCATTTGTAGATTAAAGTAAAATTAAAAAAAAAAAAAAGACATTTTGAAAACAGCAGGAGTTTAAGGCCATAGATCTCCTCCTGCCGCTGCTGAACTAGCATGAGGAAACAAGCACTGTGGTGGCATTACACCACAGAGGGCTCCAGAATGCCCAGTTCTGCACTTTGGAAATAATGCATTGGCTACTAAACCTCTCAACAATAATCAAAGCAACTTCTAGGAAGCCAAAGCAAAGACTTAGCACAACAGCACAGGCAGATCCCATTCAAAGAAAATGCAGATTTGCAAGGCTGCTTGCTCATTACACCGGATGCTTTACTGGTCAGAAGATGTCTACACTGGAATTCCGTTGCCATTTAATTTTCTGGGTTATGCCCCAGAAGCAAACAAAAATCGATAAACTATTGCAGTGAAGCAAATTAATGAAGAGTTACAATGATTACCTGTTAAATATTGAGACTTCTGTTTCTTCTGAACTGGCTTTATGCACTTGTTAAGCGATGCACTCTTACTCATCCTTCCCTACCTGTTCTCCAGTACCACGTGACCTCAGGAAGCTGTCCTCATGCCACAGCTCCCTCAGATTTAAGCAAGTTTAGAAGAGGACTATTTGCTGTGAATAAAAATATAATCGTGGTTGACAGATGTTCCATTTCCTTTGACATGCTTCACTGAGATCCCTCTCCCCCCACTAAAACAAAAGAAGGAAACGCTGTATTGTTTTCACTTCAAGAATGGAAGACAGCTCCAAATATCCATTCTTTATGCCAAAATGGACATTTTCTTCCCTTTCAACTGCTATTAAAGTTCTATTAAGGTTTTGGGTACTTAACAATTATGGTTAAAGATATAGACATGCACAGAAAACCGACTGATCTTCTAAATAATCCATCCTAGACAGCCACCAGTGGTGCAATTTGTTGTAGTAGGGAGGTGTTGAAGAAATTCACTGTTTTAGCCTACATCCCCAAACCATGCCTGCTATGCCAAGAGGCCAACAAAATCCTCAACAGGAAGTTCGGATAGATTAGTAAATCTTACCCTCTTTATAACACGGAAGCTGGTTGGTTGTACAAAAAACCCCACTGCACTACTTTGGTAAAAGCGGTTTCAGTAAGAGCTGACATAATTCATACTCATTTGAGCATCCTTTGACAAAGGGATTTTTTAGTTATGAAATATGAAAGTGCAGTTCTGTTCGTATGATTTTTTTATCATTTAAAAATACTAAACCATCCCATCCCCCAGTTCATTTTTTTGTTCCTCCCATTAGTCCTAGCATATCTGCAACTTCCACTTTCTGATTTACCCTGATGTTAGATTTATTATTTCTATCTTATGACAACACAATATTAGTGCCAGAAGACACATTGCAAGCATGTTTTCCTCATAAAGGCATCTGTCAAGCTCTAGCCAGTAGATACATCAAAGTGTCTAATGGGAGCCTTAACACTAATTCTCAACATCTTACACTTGGGATATTCATACATAGTTGTGTGGTCTGGCATAAAAATATTGCTGTTTAACCTTACTGCTGTATATGACGTGAAGCAGTGGGTGGGTTTTTTTGGTTTTTTCTTTGGTTTTTTTTAAATGAAGATGACGAGTTGGGGGAATTTGCATAATTTCAGTGGCAGTTATGGATTTCAGCATAGGGAAAAGGTTTGTAAGGACATGGTCCTACACCATTTGACTTTGATAACATGAAAACTCAGAAGCACTTCAAGCGCTACCAGGACATATTTTACACTAACTAGAGCTGCTTGTTGGAAATGCAACTCACAGCAGGTGGCTGCTGTGCCTCTCCTAAGCAGATTCACAACTCCTAACTGCTGCTTGAACTGGTGGGGAATCAGGTCTCACCAGGTTCAGAGGGGCTGTGATAACCTTTCCCCACTTCTTCTCTTCCCCCTTGCCAGCCCTCCTCTCCAATACTGAAATACCAAACCCCCTTTTTCCCATTCACTCACCTTCCCAACTCAAATGTGGTACATTTTTATATGCACACTTTTCAAAACTTTTGGTGGAGAAGAGGGGGCAGCAGGGGGAAACACCCCACTATTTAACACTACTAGAATGAAAGCCTATTTGGAGAAGAGCCAGCCACCTATAAAGTACAAGCAGAGTCTATTACTCTACCTCAGGGTTGCTTTGGAAATAGGATATAACTAGTTCCACTGATTTCACTGAAAGCAATTGTGCTGCTGCTATCATAAGTTATTACCTACAGAGAACAGTGATTTAACTTACCCTGAGAAGAGGGAACAACATGTGATATGATTGAATATATGAAATATTTACTATAATTTAGAGCTGTATGAAACGGGGGGAAAATTAAGCATAGTTATATACACGACACTGGTGGTACAGGAGCTTGGTTGATTCATTGCCATTGGTATTCTTGTCCTTCCTACCCCTTGCAGCCATTCTTTAGGTGAAAAAGATGAAGTCTTTTGTTTCATTACTTTGTCTTCCCTCCCTTCTCCCACACCCCAAAAGTCCGCTCAGTGAATTGCCTTTTCTAGTCAAGAGATTTAATTTCCAAAGATTATGGAAAGGCAGTTATGCCAGTCACAAGAAACACTAGAGTCTCTATTTTACAAAGAGCTAGGAAGTGTTTCTGAAGGAAGGCTCTACCTGCTACAGATCTGCATAAGCCACCTTATGCCTGCATTCATTACATAGATTTAATAAAGAAAAATATATTTTCCAGCATGTTCCACTGTGCAAATCACTGAACAAACTTTCCCCAAGATATCCTGTCATTACTCTAAGGAGACAAAAATAAGATCTGGAGCTTCTCTTTGAAAAAAGAAATCTCCAACAAGGGCAAAGCAGCACTGCTGGAATGGTCCAGACCTCAGGTCTACCTTTTCAGTTCAAAAACTGTTCTGCTACCTGCCAGTATTAACTGTATTGGCAAAAGACCTGGAGGATTCTTCTGGAATAACCTGCCAAAGAGACAGATTTCTTTTCAAACCCCTTTTAGAGGTTGCTGTTTTACCTAAGCAAGTGACTAAAGTCTCAGCGTCATTCTATAAGTGATGTCAGCATTAGACACAAAAATAGCTATTTGTACTATAGAAGCGTTACTACTGTGATCAGGCTCCACTGAACAAAGACTTGGGCTTCCAGATTACAACTGTCTGTGCCTAAAGCAGTTCACAAAGGAGAAAGGAAGTGCTATCTCTGTATTCATATAAGGTACCTTCAGGAAAAAGCTGAGCAACATTAGACTGAGAATGTGGCATTTATTTACATAATATACACGATAATCAAAACACAGACTATTTCTGCAAATGTAGATGCAAGCTCTCACAATGCACTCCATGTTTCATTGGTTAGGGACTTAAGACCATTTTCGATACATATTTAATTTTGCAACTGTTTGTCTTATTTTCTTTCACTTTTTTTTTTTTCCCCTCACAGTGAGAAGTAAGATCACAGCAGGTTTAAAGTCAAGCACACCTAATGCCCCATTAGGGGAAATGTCAAACTGCCCATTGGAAGCATAAACTGAGAGCAAATTTTATTCAACATAAAAATCCCTGTCTGGAAAAAAACCAGGAAAATGCCTGTATTGTATGAATATGCCTCACTCATTTGAGATTCTAGCATGCAGCCCAGAGTGCAAGTCATCTCTCGTTTAGATTCACAGCCCTTCAGCCAAAGCCATGGTACTTGCTGTGTGCCAGCTCGTACCCAGCAGTAACTGAGGAACAAGTGATCTTTCATTTGCCAAGCAGTAAAACCCACACAGAATAATTACCGAGCAACAGCCAACGTGCTGTAAATCTAAAGTTGTTGCACAACCATCCTCTCAGAGGCAGATTTGCTGGCTGTGTTTCAGAGATTTGGACTAGCCTGGATCTGGAGGAGGCCACATCATGATAGAAACACAAGTCTCAAAGAATGGGCCCTCTCCCTGCTTGCAAGGGACCCCTGGGTGATGGGGAAGTTGGAATGAATGGTCTTACATCATATTAAATCCCACTGCTCCTAGTAGCTCCCAAGCACCTAAGAACAAAGTTGAGTTCTTGAGCAAACAAGTTCTGCCTTCTCCCTTATGGTTTTCCAAGCCTGTCTCCACTAGTGATAATAGAAGCCACTGAAAATGGTAGTAACAAGCTAGGAGAAATTATAATAAGCATAATGGGAAGAGGATACCACAAGAAAAGGCAGTTCCCAGACAAGTCCTTTTTCCCAGGATCTTCACTTCCACATGACCTCATTGCACTGACCACTGAAAACAGAACTGTCCCCCTAGCCTGCAGACTAGGACTCCGTTATCCACACAGCTCTGCTCAAAGATGAAGGCATCCGACTCTGGTAAGATTATCAAGGAATGAATCTTATTCCACAATCTACTCTAAGCAACACGAGCCACAGCATTTAGTATCCTTTCAAAAAGCATGGTCATACAGTAGAAGACGGTGCTCTAAAAAACCGTCTAAACTCACATGAATGAAGAATGATGGCCCAAATACTGTGAGAAAATAGCTGATTCCCCAACAGCATGTCACCTGGGACACGTTCAGCAGGTTTGCTTGTTGCTGTCCGCATCTGTCCCAGGAAAGACTATGGGCCTGTCTGGGGTAACACTCACCGCAGCCTTCCTCACACAGCCAAGGAGGGGCACGGGATGCACCGAGCTACAGGCTTTTAACAAGGACTTCACTGACGACGGAGTCCCCATGCCAAACTTACTTATCAAGAAAGGAACAATAATTGATAAATGATTACTTTTGGAACACTTAGAAATTGGAGAAGTAGATTTCACGTACTTCATAGTTATGATTTAAAGTGATCCTCATCACCACAGGGTCTGAGTCATGCCAGGCAGGGATAGGAAGGTGGCTATTGAATCTACTGCTATAGTGGTCAAAAGATCTAAATCTCTCTGATACAAACTATACACAGGCCGTGGCTGACATAAAAAGCCAAATTAGTTTGTTCAATAGCACGTTGTTGCCTTACGTAAAGGTGTAAAGGCTGGAAAACTATTGCCTGCCAGAAGTCTCCCATCACCTCTTCCACAACCTGCTTACTCTGGTCTGCACAAAGGAACTTCTCAGTCTCAATAGCTGTAAATTAAGTAAAACCATAATGGATATTAAACTGATATACAACTTCACTGTATTTTTACAGGGAATGGCTTCACTTGGGTGTTTAATAGTTACCCATGACTGAAAAATGCCACTCTTTGCAGAGAAATTACTAGTTTTCAGAGCCAAATTAACCTTTAGTCTAATGAAACTGAATCTACTGACATTGCTCTTTGGTGAGACAAATTATTCAAAAAATTCATCTGTCTGTAACAAGCACTGACTAATGCCCTGTGACTACAAAACACAAGCTAACTTGCGGCAGATGCCACTTTCAGATTTACACTAATTGAGGCCAACTCAGACTAGAAAATTCAGATCAATGCACGGCACGTACAGGCTCAGAGTGCTGGTATAACCCAGCCCTTTCTACAGTTTCAGCTTGGTATCACACACGTCTGTGCACAAACACACATTCTCTCTGGAGTTTTTATCCACTAAAATTGTAAAGAACGTTACTTCTTGCACTTATTACTTGATTGACCAAGTTTTTATAAGCATAGGAAAAAAAGTTTTTTAAGATGTTCCAGATTTAAGTAAAATTAATCAAAACGTTTGGGTTTTTTAACCCGGATATACAACTACTTGCACAGTTAGAAAAGCTCCCATATTTCTCTTAAGAGTAATAAGTTACAAGGCTCTTTTCTTGCCTTTGCAATCCAATTTCTTATTTTATCTCTTGATTTTTATTCTCTCTCTCACATGTTCCTCCCTTAATTACAACTGCAGACATTAGAGGAAGAAAATTGTCACAATGAATCAGATGGTTAGTCCATGAGGTGCGATATTCTGTTTAATACTGATGTCAGACTGGCAAATTACTTGGAAGCAATACTGTGTTGCAAGTCAGCTGAAGAGAAATTCACACACACTTTTTGAACAGTCAGTGCCTTTAGTTGATTCCATAGTGGATTTAACCTATGGAAACCAAAGGAAAGACTAAGAGACGGCCTGCAACAGTTGCCACACACGGAATTCAAACAGGTGGCATTTCTGTCTGGTGACAGCACAAGATACCTACAGAAAAGGCACAGCAATTGGGTCTGCAGAACACATTTCTATACAAAAGTCAACTTTCTACCAAGGCAAGATACTTCCCCTATAGCATACTATTCTGTATGTTCAGGAAGAAACTAGAGACATATATTAAGTTTATGCATTTGTCGTAGCAGAAAGCGTTCATCCCCCGAGAATCACATTTGCACTCTCTTTTCAACTATCTGCTTTTCAAGCAACAAATTCTCCTAACATTTCAGGGTGTTGAGAAGGTAAGCAACAGAGTTAAGTTAACCTAAAGACCAGCAAGGTTTGCCTGAAGTCACAGGTAGTGCCAGGTTCGGTTTAATCTTGGGCTGAAAGTCTCCCAGTTTCAAGTTTACAAGTTTTATGCCTTTCAGTGGCCAGAAACTTCTGTTTTAAACTATTTCAGTGTTATCCAGTGTCAATAGCTTCCCCAAAAGAATCACACAGCTAGAGTTTTAATTTCAGATTGGTCCAAGATGTGTCTCATGACGGAGAAAGTGTAGGGCAGCGTAGAACTAGGGGCTATATAATTAGCTCCACAGTAACTCTCCCTTTGGTTTATATGAAATCAGAAACTGGCTATTCCATATGTTTTTGAAAGGTAAATGCACATGTGAGAAACCTGAAGTGACTAAGACATAAGAGAACAGAGACACAGGTAAGAATTTCTGCAGAGATGTGGTTAGAGAGAAATACTGAGTCTTACAGTTCATGATTCAGCAAGTTCTTCTATATATCCTGTTGTATATTCAGTGTGATCTCTCAAGGTTTTAGATAAAGTAGGCCGGCCTTAGTGTAGCAGCAGGGCGTGCGCCTGCAATCAATAAGATGCTTCCACTCACCTCCACAAGAGCAAGATGAATTTTGAATAAGCCTCCTTGTTTATCATACAGATACATATTGTTTACTTATTTAGTCTGTTCTCTCCTTCCTGCCTAGGTAGGTACTCAGCAATTGCTGCACTCCTTTAATACAGTTGGAATATTTGAAGCATGAACCAGAAGATAATATTGCACACACAGTTTTGTTAGGTATTTTATGATAGATTATACTCATTAAACCTGTGATTACTGTTTGCATTTATGGTGTTCCAAGGCAGGATTACAAAACAATTATCAGTCCTACAAACCTGCTAGGAGGCTTAATTGCAGATTTGCTGTATCTGCACCACAAATTGAAAAGCAGAAAGTTACATTCTTTGGGCAAAATTAAAGTTTGCCCACACACACACAGAAGTTTTATTTCTAGTTGCTGGATTTCACCATACTTTATTATATGGTCCTGATACATGAAAGGAGCTATTTCCATACTCTACATGATGCTTCGGGGATTAGAAAAGGAGAAATAAATGCAGCTGCACAAAAGCTTAAAATTATTCACAGTAGTAATAGTCATTGGTACCGTACCTCTACTTACTTGAGCTGTCTTTTTTCACTTATTAGCAGACTTGAGATCAAAGTCCATCCAGGTATTTCTGCCAAGTTTTCTAAGGGTTGCACAGAATTATTGGGCTACGTGGTGTCCAATTAAACAAAGAAGTAAAAATGCTTGTTATCATATAAAAACTTACAGGTCATGGCAGGATGGAGTTTGAAGAAAAGGATGAGAGCAGAAATATATTATAAAAAAAAAATAAACCACCACCCCCCTTTTCTCCAGTAGGTAGCAATGTGTCTTTTACATGTCAGTAAGATTCAGGCATTGTCAGTTTTCATCCTTCTGAAGGCTGGTGCTATTTATTCAGCACTTCAAAGGGATCTGACTGAGTTTCAGCCTCAAACTGTGATCTCCTCTCGTATAATTGGAAGAAAACTGCTTCAGATTTGCAAGAGATTTCAAGTTTTTTCTTCCTAGTATAGAGATCTTTCTGAAACATCTATGCCATATGAAGAGTACAGAAATGACCAAGCTAGATGGATAGGAACCCATACTACTCATCTGAAGGGAGCAGTTCAGCAAAACCCTCGCAACACTGTCATTTTTCTTATATCAACCAATCCAGCTCCAAAGCCACGCTCCAAGGGAATGACACCGAGTCATTTCTAGTGGACACACAGGAAACGCTGAAACCAGTTCTTCATGACAAACTGTGTACAAAGTAGATACATGCCAGAACAGAACTGTGATAGTGTTGTACACGTAAGTTGTAGGAGCCAGCGCCATACGAGGCAAGGCCATTGGGAACCAGGCTTGCAAGCTGTATGGGGTGGAGGCCATCCGGTAACACAGGCACAAGTGATGCTGTCAGTGGAGACTAGCCTACACCTCTTCCCGTCTGCAAGAACTTAAAGTTAGATGTGACATGCATGTGTCGCATGCATAGGGAATGGTTGTACACCTGTGAGTGCCGAGTGCAATCTAGCACTAAGGAATTAAAAATAAATTTTATATCCAAACAGGGCACAGATGTCATGACTGATTTGGGGGAAGACTGAGAGATATCAAGTGCTTCCACAAGCCAGCGATGACCATAGCAACATGGACTCTTCACACCCTAAAACTTCCTCAGAATTTTTCCACCATGGTCCAGCAGTTAGCTTATTTCAGTGTCTCAAAGATCTGCCCTGGACTGTGGGATCTTTTTTCCATTTAAGAAAGCAGCTGGCCATTAGTGACTGGTTAGCTACCTCACAATTTAAAGCCAAACGTGTAATTATACAAGCTATAAATAAGCACAGTTTTTGCACAGCAAGAACCTTATTGTAGCAATGTAGCTATGCTGAGACAGGAATTAACGTGATTAACAACCGATGAGTATCTGACAACTCAATAACTTGTTTTTGCCTTAGAATAACCTACAGCACCTTCCAAGTTCTGTGGTTAGTGCCTATCTGTTGTTGTTAAGTCTCTCACAACAAAGGGGAAAATTGTTTCCAAACATAAGGAACAGCCAGTAGGTATGCACCAAAAACCTGCAGTCTACCAAGTGAAGAACTATTTTCCACTGTTTTAATTGCTGGGAAATTCCTTCCTCAAAATTATGTAAGGTGGTGCAAATTATGACAATAAATCCATTTCCAGTTATTTCCAAAGGGTACTTTTCAACAGGGTATTAACAGGAACTCATCGTACATTTGAAGATAATTAATTTATTTTTCTGTACGTGATTGCCTTTTGAAGGGAGGGAGATAGTCTCAAGAGATGGCATCTGCCAAGGGAAGAATGAAAGTGGCCTTTACGTTACAGTCCCATGGAGACGGCAGTCTGACAAGAGGGATAAAGATCACTAGTCTAATCTCACAAAATCCTTCAGCCTCAATTATGAAACACACGCTTATGACTAAGAATTGGGGTGATGCAGCTGAGAGGAAGGTGTTACTCTTCTCCAGTACAGGCAGTATTTATAGGAGGGACACTGCACAGAAACCTCAGAGCACCTTTGAGACCAAAGCCAATTTAAGCCAACTGAGGATCTCCCTCCCCTCAGCCCATATATTATGCACAGCTGCATAATCAGTGTTATTCTTCTGTAAAACATCTCATACGGAAATCCAAAATGAGAGATATGACAGACATGAACCAGGTATTTCAGTGGCAATTCTTCCATGAAATCATCAGCTGAGCTGCCAGCAGCACTAAAGGCAATGAAAACACTACAGAAATTACAAAAGCAGCAGCTGATCTGCAACACAGACAAGCCTTACTCTTTGTTAGTAGCAAAGATAAGGAAACTGCAAAGAAAAAGGGGTTCAAGGCTAGGAAGCTAATTTCTCCAGCTGCTCTACCAGCCAGCAAGATCAGAAAGGCTTCAATCACAGTTGATAATAGCTCCTTTCCTCTTGACCTTCCTTGGAAACCACAACTAAATGGCCAACTGTGGGAGGAAAAAAAATCCCTTATATTTCCTGTATTATTGAGCTACAGAGTGTCTCATGAGCAAGGAATTTTTATCTTAATATAATCTGTCCAAGTTTATCAAGAGAATACTGAGAGTTATATTTCTTAGTTTGCCATCATAAGTAAAATTTGCTTCCTTTCCTTCCTTCTTATTACTGGGTTAAAGGGAACACTAACACAGGACCTGTCTTTCAAAAACACACCCTGATTTTTGAGAACACGACGTGGATGATGCTATCTAGGAAGGGCTTTAGGAGAGACATCCTGAATAGAAGAAATCGCTAAGATGCTCCAGTAGTTCCTCTCAATTAAGGTCAGGTCTTGGGCTTCTGTTGATTCCATTTTTTGATTGCCCATACCACAAACAAGAACTTCAAGAGCTTCAACCAGCAACAAGAAGTTGCAGTACACAGTAGCGTTGCCCGACACAAGTATTCCCACAGTGGATGAAGGTTTTTTACCTTAATTTCAACTATGTGATTCAATTTTAAGAACAAACAGGCAAGTATGGCACTCTTGACTTCACCAAAACTTTTTGCACCAACATTGAGATCAAACAGTTCCCACGAAGGGAACAAACCAATAAATAGTCATGAAAAGTCTGAATTAATTTACCAAAAGGGGAAGTGACATTAGCAGCTCAGGATACCCAAATGGAAAGTTACAGTGCGTACGCCTTCAGCAAGAAGTTGCCCATTCCAGTTTTCTCTGCTCCTATATATTTTGCAAAAATTCAGTTCAGCTTTGGTACCTTTTTTAATAGAGAAGGGAGGTTTCAATATATCTTTCTTCATGCTTGAGTACAAAATTGATGTAATATGGCTAAGCTTGAACGTATCCTCAGTTCCTTCTGTAGGAAAGCACAGTTGCACCCAGTTTCTCAGGCAAGACAGGAGGAGCTGTCATTTCTTACCCAGAAAACGGTCTAAGCAACCATCAGCAAACTAGTAGTCGACTCTATCTCTGCTTTAAAGCTCCAGTGTCTGCCAGACTCCAAACTGTTTCTCCAACTTGCTATCTCTAAAATCACTTGCTACAGACTTTAAGCAAGTTTGAGCTCTCAGCTGGGAGCACTATGGTTTAGTGTTGTCTGCCCTACTTAGTCCAGGCTGCCTTTTCAGGCCCTTTATCACAAATATCCCAGTGCACAGATCTTTGCTGGGATCTGAGCTTTCTGGTTTCTTCCATGGCTTAAAAGCCTTGTTCACCCCTGCATCCCCTATCCACTCAGCAATCATTTCCCCCACACCTGCATTTCCTCTAGTGTTTAGTATCTTGGCTCAGGACTTAGAAGCTGCTCTGACCTGCAGCCCACACACGCATGTTCCATTGCCAAGGGCCTGGCCAGCCCCATTAGCCCAGTCTGCCGACATCAACAGCCACTCATGAAGATGTTCTTTTCCTAGAAAGTGCACGACTACAGTCTAGTCTACCCTATGATTCTATGAAGTGTTCAAGGAAGCCAACAGAAATTGCTGTAGAAGATATGCCATATATATTCTTACAAGTCCTACAGGAATTACGTTAATCTCAGCATTCAACTCCAGTCTGTGTATTTTTTATGAAAGGAGATTTTAAACTTGACCCAATTCAGCTATGAAATATATGACGTTACTAAAAAGGAACATCAGCTTATTTATGCTGACCATGATATGGACCAAATCACCAATCTGGACATGGATCTAGAAAGACTGGACCTCCTTCCAGTTTTGCAAAGCCAGTTAGGACTCCTGCATTTGTCTATTCATGTTGAGAGAGTTTCTATGTTCTTTTTATCTTCTTTGAAAGAATTGAGAGCTTAGAAATTCAGCCTAAGCTAAGCATTTTACTTACGTGACTAGATAGTTGCCACCTTGTCATCTTGGATCTTAGCGTCTGGAACTAGAAAAGACACTTCTAGTTAGTTTGCCAGACAAATTAATGTTAATAGCAGCAGTCAGCCATGCTAAATCCTACTCCTGTGGGAAGGCCCAGGATTTAGCTGGGACTGCTCACTGAAGTAGCAAATATTGGGTTCTGACTGGCAGAACTGTGCCACATCCGTGGAGAGGAACTTCCTGTCTGGGGTAGCTAGGGAGAGCTGTAAGAAATCAGATTTGTGAATTTCAACAGGCAGTTTTTGATACTGATTAGTAGAAATATAGAAGGGTGGGACTATGACAGTACTCAGTATCCTTTATAGGAACAACTTTTCCTACTACCACCCACCCACTTCTCCCTGTTTTCTTCCAGCATATTGCATATGGTTTTGCCATTCCCAGGACTATTCAGAGTACTCAACTTTTTTTTTTTTTTAAATCCTGAGAACCTTCCCAGCAACTTGCCTGCTAAGAATTAATATAGGAGCAAAGCAGCGTTTCACCTCCAAGGTTTGAAACGCTTTCCTTGATTTGCCTCCCCAGGCACAGGCTTCAGCATCGTTAGGCCTGGGGTCAAAAGTGGATCTGAGGCAAGTTGACACTGATGTGCTTTTATTTCTGTGATAAGAACAAAGTGGCAATTTGATCTCACCCAAGATGACTATTCATTTTCTAAGGGTTTTACAAACATTAACAGCTTACAATAAGCAATGCTCTAAACTGATAGACAAGAAGGACCATCATTGCCATTTCAGGGAGGCAGTGGAAATGAGGGGAGAAGGTAGATTTAGGTGACCTACACAAAATCACAGCAGCAGTTAAAGAAAGACCCAACTTGAAAACCACATTTTGTCTTTATCTAAAAGTCAACAAATATGCAGGTAGGAACACATGGACTCACCAGTGTGATTTGGGGAGTAGCACGGCCATATTTTTGCAAACTCATACCCCATTTAACCAGACACTGGCTGCATTACCAGACAAATACAGTCAGCCTTGTTAGAGATGCATGCTGTTGCAGACCCAGGGAACTTGAGCATCTCTGTACTGTGTTCCCCATGCTTCCATTCAGGAATTACTGCAAGCCAAGCTGAATATTTCTTTAACTGCAATGTCAGCAAGACTCAGGGTCTTACTCCTCCTTGACCTCTTATTTTCCAGAGGAGAAAACAGAAAGCATTTGAAACTGTTAATTTAAACATTACATATTATTGTCTGCATAGCAGTCACTGTAACATGTACATACTTAGAAATTTTGCTCATACCACTCCTACAGGTAGGAAATTTTTAAGATTAAAGATCAAAACCACAAGCAGAGAGCTCTCAACAGTCCTTGCTTCTCCCATCTTAAAGACGGTATCTTCTTTACTATTCATTCTCTCTGTTAATTAGTTTTCAGTGATTTGCTGCTCCCCCACTCCCCGCAACAGTGAGTGAAGAAGTGATAAAAGTTGCTTCCTAAACATCTCTCTCCAAGAAGGTGGGTTCACATCCATTAAAACTAAGCAAATACACTAACATTAAAAGGGAACCCAATTGTTTAAGCTGGCAGGCACCCATGAATGCCCACAGCCTCCAGTGGCTTAATTCCCTATAGAAAACACTCATCACCCTCATTACAAGAGCAATAAAGCAAAATAATTTAAAAAAACCACTAACAGTCTGGACATCTAAGAGGACAGAACCATTTAAAAGAGAAAGAATGACATCTTCATAAAGCTTCGTATGCTCAGATAAAAGCAACTGAAAGAACTCATTAAGAGTTCTCAGAAATCACAGTTCACGCACCTTTAAAAAAAAAAAAGCCCGAACAGCAAAACAAAGATAGGAATTTAAGCTATAAACAAATTGCTTTTAATTAGCCCAGGCAGAGCAGCATGTCAACCACACTATTTCACTTACCCCACTCCTGAGACAGCTCAAGCAGCAAGCACTTTGTGTTACATGAACACAGTCCATGCTCCGCTAAGAAACTCTCTCTGGCACCCAGCACAGCTGTAGCAAGCAGGGCAACAGACTTGGACTCAGGTGCCCAACAGCATCTTGTTTTCAGCTGCGCATTGATATACAGCTGAACACACATGGATCTGGACAAATACAAGTGACCTGCAGCTACTTCACCCTCCATCATTTTTATGGTGCCCACAAATTATACCCCACAGCAATTATAAAACTTCCAGCTCTTTTAGCAATAATTCAGACCAATATTCTATGAAGATTTTGTTACAGGATTCCTTTAGAAACACTCCATGCTGCAGCTACCACCATAGTCTACTTGCTCCTGGAGAAACCTGCCACAGCATTCCCTTTGCCTCATGCTTCCCTTGGGTTTTCCACATGCTGGGTTGGAGCACAACCCTCTGACCAGCATCCTCAGCACTTCACTTCAGAAACAGCAGAAGCACCCAGTGCTTGGTTCAAAAAAAACCAGAAACACAACACAGGTCCATACCACCCACAATGGTAGAGACTCCTCAGCTCCCCTAGCTCACCCTTCCCAGCAACGCCACTCCTCTTACCTCCTCCTCAGCTCAAACCTACGCACAAGTCCTAAGCAGTTCAACCTCCTCTCCAAGGTTTCCCAGTGCAATGCAGGCTCCAGCCACTCCCTTTTCAAAGCCAGGCATTTTGTTTCCTCAGAAGCCTTCAGGTAGCAAAGCTTCTCTGTGACTCACCTTTATCCTGGCAGAAGTATGAGTGCCAGTAAGACCCAGGAGAAACCATCTGTTCTGTTACAAATGCCCTTAAAAGTGCTTCTTTAATCTGTTTATGGTGCATCTTCATCAGTTTTATATATTTAAAGTTTTTAAAGCAGGTTGTTTCCTGGCCCTGCAAAAGCCTCTCTCAGCCCTGTTAGCCACCTGAACCCAGGTGAGAGAAGGTGTGAAATTAATTACAGCTAATGGCTTCATGCATACCACCTGGGCTGGGGCACTGCCTTGGCATTTGCTTGCAGTCCCCACCAACGGGAGCCTCTTTTGTCAATGTATAGTTCATATTTGCAACACATACTACAGCATATCTATATAGTTTTTAATTACCTCACCGATGTATTCCAAATTGGTATGTCATGTCTCTTATATGCCCCAGCCCTAATCCTTCCCACACTATAGGGGATCTTTTATGCTACTTTCTTGCAATTCTTCAGAGCACATGCTCCAAATCCATGCAGGGTTACCAGAAATCAGAGGGTAGGCACGACAGACCAGAGTCACCCGCCTATTATACTTGGCCTTTTCCAGTCTAGATAAAACATCAGCAGTCTTCCCATTTTCCTTCTCCTAAGACATCACCCATCCCCAACATAACCCAACCCTGCTTTCTCAGTAGAGCTGTCCCCAAGCCCTCCAGCTGACTCCTCCTTAAGAAGTACTTCCATCCTCTCAGCCGTGACACTGTCAGCCCAAGCCTTTGCTTCTCTTCATTATTTAGTTTTTCACCAGTTGCTCCAAGATCCACCCTCCAGCAGCCTCCAGTTTTCAGTAGAGTTGCAACTCCTCCTTAAATCCCCTCACAACAGAAACAGTAGGTGTGCTATGCCATTTCACCTTCTTCCTGTCCTTGCACCTACTGCTGGGAACTTCACCTTCCAGACTCTGGCCTGAGCCTGTTACTGCCAGGTGCTAGATTATGACTCCTGTTTACACCATGACCAGTTAGACTTTGGATGATTAGATGAGCAGACCTCTCTTTCCTTTGCTCTTAGTGAACACTGAACAGTGCCCAGAGGAGCTAGTGCCTTCCATATGCACCCATCCTTGGTCGAGTTTCTTAAAGAAATTCATTATTATTATTTAAAGTATAAAACTACAACATTTCTTAGCCTCAGAAAGGAAGTCACTGTTCACCATGCAAGGGGAAAGCTCTATTTGAATCATCTTTCGCTTCACAAGCCACAAATCACAATGTGTCCATAACATTAATTACAGCATTTAGTGCAGAATTAAATTTATGTAAATAAAAGTAATTATAATAATTATTGCTACTGTGGTGCAATTATATTGCTAATTGTGCCCTCTCAAATCATGATCGCCCTGACTAGCATTTCTGGTATCAGCTATGTCTTTATAGACTTTTACCCTCCCACAGTGGGAAAAAGAACAAGAAAGTTCTCCCCTCACACACAGCATTTCATCACCTACCATCAACCTGACCAAACTATCCTCTTCTGACCTGCTAGTATAGATTTACTGATCTTCTTAGGTTTAGTTGTTCAGGAGACAAATAGAATAGATATAGCTGGGGGAAAAGCAGGATTTGTGGCTCATGGAGTGTCTTCTACCACATAGTTTTGGATTAAATTCCCTACCAATACCAGTATTTTCAAGTTTCTCGTAAACTTGAAACTTCCTTTTGAAGGCCCAAAAGGATAATATTTCTGAAACAGAGCATATTCCCTGAACCGTCTAGGCTGGGAACTTTGCAGGTATTTCACACCCACACAGGACAAGTAATTACTAGTCAAATGTGGTCACAGCTCAGCTTGTTGCTCTCTAGCCTTGTTGCTACCCATGCTTTTGTGTAAATCACAGGCAAGTATGCCCTGGGGAGTAAACCACAGTCCAGGGTATGCCAGTTGCCTAAAGCAAACAGGTACACATCTACCCTTGTTGGCAAGCCATTTTCCTTCCACTGGAAATTAGAGTAGACACAGAAGATAAGAGGGAGGAGGATGTTACTTACCTGGGTCTCATCCCAATACAGCGTAAAGATGTATCTGGACACCCATCCAGTTATCAGTTCTCTTAAGTTGCACTGGTGAGATCTGGCTTATAAATAGATTGACACCTCTCTGTTCTGTTTTACTCTACGAGTTTTCTCCTCAGCATGGCTAAGGAGACTAGGAAATAGGACTTTAGCTAAGAAGTGAGGCTGCAGTCAAGCAAGCATTTAAAAAGTCTTCAAGAACTGATGACTTATAAGGTGTTTAAAGAGTATGTTGAACCAGTATTACATTATGGTGCTGGAAGTACCAAAGGTTATCATTTTTCAGATGAGATGCAAAATGCAGGTTCTGCTTGCTGTGACCATTGTTAGCCTTTCAAAAGTTAGGAGCTTTACTCTCAGTGAACAAGCAGAAATTCCTCATGGCATCCTTTTCCACTGTTTTGTAGAACTGTTTCCTACTATCCTGTAGCTGCATTCTATACATCCTTCTCTGAAAACAGAAAAAAAAAAAAAGATAAGTATGCTAAACTGAACTAAAGAGCGACGATGTTGGTCTATAGGCAGCTTTTATCCCAAATGTGTTAGAATACAATTATGACAGAACAAGTTTGTAGTGCAGTAAGCTATATACATTTAAGACAGAAAATCCTGTGCCTGACACTTACTATGCAAATATAAAATACTATCACTGTGTCACAAAGAGATTCTATCATTTCATGACATAGAACACCTTTCTTATTAGGCTTGACTGCCTTATCAACATGGCTGTCCTTCCCACATACACTATTTGTGAACACATACTGCTCTGTTTATCTGAGCTAGTGTAGATCCCTCTCAACACAACTCTTCATTGTGCAGTGCAGACATACCCATTCAGCATGCCAAGCAAGAAGTTATACACAGTGCAAGTCCAACAGTTCCACATTGGTTTCTAAGTCCACAAGACAATCTTGGCAAAAGACACCTTCAAAGACATACATTTTCAAGTATGAATTATGGTGAGTACGGTCATATTTAGAAATCAGCTCTATGCCTCTTGCATAGCCAAAGTTCTCCCTGAAGTACGCAAGAAATTTGTTGCAAGTAGTTCAGTGAACAGGCCCTTTGTTGTTATCAAAGCCATTCATTCATTCGAGCTGCTAAGTGATTTATCATTATGGCAAGACAAGCAACCATAGATTTAGCTATGACTGGAAGAGCAATAAAAATGCAAAAAAGGAGAAGTAATTTTTATGGACCAGTTTTTTAAAAAACAACAAAAAAAAAGGCTCGGGATCACTACATACCTCATCTAATTACTTACCAACTCAGCAGAAGCTATAGCTTTGATTTCACTAATACACCAATGAGGTGAAAAATTACAAAATCTCTACTGAATGGAGGACAATTTCTCTGTTGGCACAGAGACCCATGCTTTTTAATACAGGAACATTAATCACGACAGAATGTCTTTTTTTGCAGTTGGGTCTCCTGTTTGTAAAAGGAAATCTCAAACAAATCACACCTTAACTTCACTCTAATGAACACTTACCTATTGCAAATCACTACCAACATTTTAAAAACCAAAAGGGGATCTGTATTATCTTACTAATACATTTTTAAAATGGTCAAGAGCTTCCTGTAGACTACATGAAGTATATAGAAAATTAGAATAACAGGCACTAAAAGTTCTGTGACCTTTACAAGATATAATTAATTTCAGTATATGAAAACCTGAGAAATAATTTCAAAACCTTCTCAGCATCACACACAAGTATGATCATCTCAAAGATAAAATAAACATTCTTTAAAAAGTTTTCTCTACAATTAAGTCAGCTTAGTGCAATTCATTGCAAGGACAAAAAATACACAAACCAGTGATGTAGCAATAATTCTTTTGTCTTACAGAAACAACTTTGAAATGACTTACCTTTTTCTAGACAGTATTTTGTTGCATCTACTGTGAGGGAAAAACTCCATTAGCTTTTGCCCATGAATTGGAAAAGTGGTTTTAGTGCAGTTTCTTGTGTCCTTTAGGCCAACGGCATCAAAGCCATTCGGTATTCTCTAACTAACTAGATATGCTTGATTCCTATCATCTCATTTCATGTTTCTTCTAACTAGATAGGTTTTCTCACTCTTTAGCAGTAGAGGAATGCCACTGTGTATGTTTTCTTCTCAAGAACCAGCATATCCAGAGATGACTGCTGTTGTCTCTCCAACTAAGGCTAGCTGGATAGAAATACATTTCCTTTTTGTCTTTGATTATCTATACCACTACTATTCTACGTAATAAAATATCTGGTATAATAACTAAATGCTTTTATTGAACAGGATTACCAGCTATTGTTATTTTCTTTTTGATAACTCATGCATTGCCAAGACCAACTCCACAAAACATCATGGGGCTAACTTCAACTTAGGTCCAACTTTCAACATAAGTCCAACTCTATTTTCTTCGCAAACAAAATCATGATGAGCTCCTCCCTTACTAAGATGGTAAAACAGTATTTCAGAATGGGGTATATGTAGCTGCCATCAGGAGATATGGGCTGTGATTTATGAGGTAAATCCATGATAAAAAACAGAGCAGAATTGAGGTGATCAGGTTTTGGAGTTTCTGAGCAGCAGTATGTTTTTGAACTCAGGCAAGAGCTATTCATAAATGTTCTATTTTTTAATGTATGCAAGGTCTGGATTTTATTGCCAGAGAATAGCATCTTTTTCTCCTTTAAACTAAACCAAATTTATACATATGTTGCTCCCAGTGTCATTAACAACAACTGTACATACACAAAAGCTACAGAAAACAACAGACAGATTGTAACCAGTTTTTTTAAAAGAGGGCAACAAAGAATCAAGGAAAGTTGCTGATGATATTAGCTTTTCGGATGTCATCAATCTTCTCAAATGGTCTAAAGGACAGCTAACAAAGATAGATAGAAGGCTCATATTTTACTCCTAACTCTGTTTCTTGCCTTCTCCTGGATAGCTATTTCCTGTTATTGACTTACTTCCCTTATCTGTAAACTATCTCCCTTTAAAGGGACAATATGGGATCTAGATCTGAAGCAAGTACATGAGAAACTAAACAGTTCAATCTGAAGTCAACACAATAACTTACATGCATTGGATTTTATAGTCACAATCACAATAGAAATATTTTATATTCAAAACTCATAGAAGAACCCGGTTAAGCACAGGAAGAAGGGCAGTACGTCAGAGTGAAGGTGGGTTGTTTCTACAATGTTAAGTAAAAATAATGGCATTTTTTTTTGTCTAACACAAGCTAAGATTGAAAGTTAAAAGACTGAGCAAGATAGCTAGTAATCAGTAGAAAATTAACAACTCTCTATGGAGGTAGTTAAGGTAAGGAAAAACAGTACTGGACTGGAATTAAACAGGGTGGAATAACTCAAAGGCTTTGCACATCTGTGTAAAACTTTCAGATACAAAGGCCTTGTTTGTGGTTCAGAGAAACAAAATAGGAATTAAAAGTCCAGAAAAAAGTTTTCGTAATTCTTTGATCTGGAGTTTGGTCTAAAGAAGCAGAGCTGCAACAGTTTTGCTAAGCAGCTTTAGTAAGAAAACAAGCATTTTTCTTACAAATCAATTCTACTTGATATTCTTTCCTTGCACGTGTCCTGTATAAAGAATTACTTCTTGGAGCATCTTCATCAGCACAGTGCTCCTGATGTGGTTTTAGGTATATTCTCTTTATTTTCTTGTACAGAACAGACACCCAAAAAAAGCCCCCTCCCAAAATATGCTGACCCACGAGTTTCCTTAATTTCTAGAGGAAGGCAAAAGAGCAGATGGAATTCAGCACCATGGAGCCTGCCACGTCACTATTACAAATGCTATTCCCCATTTGCATCAGTGATTCTCCCAAAGTCTATTGCCACGTACAAACAAAGACTGCAGATGACACAGTCACAAGACAGAAGAGCTTTTTGAGTGTGGTACAGATATCCAGGTCCCACTTTGGATACTGTAGTTGCCTATACTCTGCTCTTTTGATTATCTTCTACCTTGAAGAATGTAACAATCCTTACTTGAAGTTGTTTGTTCTTAGAGTCAGGAACTGTTATCTCTTTAAAGGAAATAAAATTTGGGTCCTATGAATCTTTCATAGTGCTTTCAACCAGAGCAGCAGTTAATAGCTACATTATGAAGACTTACATTATCTCCTAAATTCACATGCTATCCATAAATTCAAACTACATCTTCCCCACAGTTCACTTCCTATGCCATTCAGTATCTCCTACTTTTACCCAAAACCTTAGATGCTGTAGCACTTAACTTTAAAATGGAAGAAGATGTAGAAATTGTGGAGGGTTTTTTAAATTAGCATAAAGCATTGTGATTATAAAAGGAACCACAAAACATATAAATGTATTGTCTTCTTCGAAAGTACTGTAATACATAAAAAAATTTAAAAAGACAATATATTGGTTACAGAAGAAACATAGTAGGGATTAAGGCCCAAAAAATAACAGTGTAACCTTAACTTTGACAGGTGCATTATACCTACCCCTAGCAGACTTAGGGCTTTCTGTCTAGTTTTCGTTTTAGCAACCTTTGTCAGCTTGTCACACCTATACATTTTGAATTGAACTGCAAGATAGGGAGAAGAGTTTCTTCTTAAATCTTAGAGAAATAACTTGTGCCTCAAGTATTATGTAAGAGCTGACAAGGCAGCTACAGGATTCCTGGAAACTTCAGGATATTATAGTAAAATAAACACCATAGAGTAAAAGAGCTGCAATATGCATTTGGTGCATATGCATACATGAAACAGTTTGCTGGCACCTACCAATCTACACAGAGTAACCACCCGCAGAAGGATAATCCAAGTTAGTGCCCTTTTCCATATATATTTCTGAGTCCTGAAATAAAACATGCATTTCTAGAGACAATTTTTCTCTATCTTCTTTTTCCTTTACTCAAATGTCCATTGAGGAATTCTGAACACTTCTGATCCTTTGGAAATGGCCTCACAGCATCTGTGCTTTCTTGCACCTATCAGACAGGCTGGAAGCTCAAACACCTGAAGCTGTTGCAGCTCCCATAACCATAGAGAGGAGAGCGGGACTCTGTCTCTTGTTATATCTTGTTGTTCTTACAATCAGATTTTTCTCTTGACTTAAACTGTTTGCGGCGTTGTTATTTTTTTTAAGTTTCAAGGGACCTGAAAGATTTCTTGAATTCTACTGCCTAACATTATTGTCCAGAGGAATAAGGAAATGTGTGTTCAATCCAAGCTCTAAATTTAGCAACAAGTTACATGTTTAGAGAAGGTAAAACTTGGCTCAACACTGTTTGCTTCTGTAAATGGCTTATTAGAATTGCATGGCATAGAACAGCAGTCATTTCAGACCGTTTTCTCCCTGGACCGTAGTTGCCTTCAGATCACAAAACAACATGAAATATGTAAATCTGTTCACCTATGTACAGGTAAAACCAGTGGTTTCATTAAAAAATTGCAGATTGCAATACAGAAATTGGCACACACTTGATTCTCTACATGTATCTAATAGGAGATGTTCCCACTGCTATCATTAGTATGACTGAATGCAATTTATGCATGGTCATGTCACCTTTAAACTATGTAGATCAGGTTTTGTAGCTCTTTTAACTAAGGCAATGCAAAGCTTCAGGCAGGCTGCAAAACTTGTTGGAGCAGCAGAGCCAATACTTCAACATATAGAAGACCACAATGAGTTCCAGGCTACTGTTAGAATGGGGCTGATACTTAATTTAGCTAGTTATAGTTGAGAGCAAACAATTTTTTGAGTGTTCGCTCATGCTTCTTCCTCCCTGGATGTATCAGCAAAATCTAGGAAATCACTGGCCGTCCTAGAATTGGAATAGATTTATTTTACATGGACTGGACAAACATAGAGCAAAGATTACAGACAAACCAGCTCATACAGAATTCAGAAAGCTTTCTTACCTACTGAATATTCCACTAGCAGAAAAGGCAATTTGGTTTGTGACTAAAGCACTACCCTGAAAAATCAGACTTCGTTTCATCTCTAGTCTGCTCTGTGATCTAACAGCAGGTTATTTCAATGACTCATTTGTCTCGGTTCTTCCTCCTTAGGGAGACAACAAAAATCAAGTCTCCCTTGCAAATGTTTGGATTTAAAGGTGAAAAGTATCATGCAGACATTTTATTTTAATAATCCGTTGAGCGAGTAATGGTCAAACGATTTTAAAAAGTCAATGAACATTCATAGTTACTATAATACATTCTTGTCATTCACACGAGTAGCATTTACAAACAGCTTATATCCAAGGAATTAACAAATGGAAGAATTAAAGGAAAGAACATGGAGTGGGTGGACTCTTCTTCATAGAAACTTAAGAGGGCATAAAGCAAAAAAATGCTTTTTCCATGCAGCAATTATCATGGACTACTATAACTACATTTTAACAATTACAACATATTTTAAAATAAGTATCAGTTACAACTCCTGTGCAGTTTGCCTTCAAGTTTTTATCAACCAGACACCTAGAAGTTACTTTCTCTAATGTAATTACAGATGAGATTCAAATAATATTAGAATAAATCCTTTACCTGTTAGAAAATATATTTCAATAGTGAATTAAAAATAAAAGATTTGTCTCTTCCTACTACCAAGGAAATATGTCAAGAAACAGTATCTTCTTTGAAGTTGTAACACTTGCCTAAAAATCAATGAAAAAAAAGTAACTTACTAGAGAATAAGAACACTTCCTTCAAAGCTGAGTGGTGACTGAAATGGAATACTTTTTTTATTAATTTCCTTGCACACATCTTACAACACCAGAGTGGCTGAATTTTTATTTTAGAAGAGCTCGTACATATAAGCATGATTTTAGAAAAGTAACATGCAACAGATTGTGATAAGTGTTTGTATATTTTAGTAGCACTTACTTTCACCCAACTGCCCACAAGAAAACTATTCAAATTACAAAAAAAGCTTACTGGAATGTTGAATTTAGCAAGTTTTTTTCTAAATTCCTCTTTGAAAAACTAACAATAAATTTCTACACATCTTAATCCAAAATACTGATTTTTAAAAGGGATACTTATGGAACTTAAATATAATACATTATTATTGCCATAAAATACAAAATGCTTGAACATTTTTAAATGACTGAATGTTTCTAAAATACTATGGAGTTGATAAATTGTCATAAATTTAAAACAGGCTCCCTCTAATTAAAAAAGTGGTCTCAAAATAAATCAACAATTCCCTAGTGCACTTATAACGAGAAAAGATCAAAAGCAGTAACTGGTATCTTTCCTTCCAGTGTTAATTAGTAATTAAAAATCTCAGCTTCGTTAGTATCTACTCTGAAATAGTTTAATTTTTTTTTTTGGTGGAGGAAGGGGATGTTACACAGACAAATCCTGCAACAAAAGTAATGAAAATTAACCAGCTTTGAAACTGCTTGCCTTCATCACAGTTAAAGAAAAGGATATGAGACTCCATTATTTTCTTTTAAATAAGCATCTTCTTTGACCTCAGCTTTCATTTGGTCTTGAATCGCATGTATTGCGTAATTCTACTGGCCAAGTAACATCCTTTCTCTATGTTCAGATATGTCTGATAATTTTAAGTAGAAATAAAAATATTAAAATCGGTTCTTTGGCATAGTAGAGAAGTTGACAGCTCCTGTACTTGGATTGACTGCAAGTCCTAAAGAAGAATTTCCTGTGTTTGGAGCAAGGGGGACAGGGCAGGACTTATCACCATTTCAAAACCAAGTAGATTAAGTGAATGTCCCTTTATGGATCTCAAGTGTCTTCCATTTGTAGTTTACTTGATGTCTTCAGTACTGATTCCATTTTCACTTGCATTATCACAGCTGAATATCTCCTGCATACACGGTAATCATCAGTATAGCAGTAAAGCCCGTCAGTAAACCAGCATTCTGAATAAGGAAGAACGTGAGATCCATCTTTCTTCCTGTCACTTTCTCTCGCAGCATATCGTTCATCTCTGGGAACTGAAAAAAGGGATATTTTTTGGTAACTATTGCCATCTCGTGGCAGCATGCATAACTTAAGGCATTAAGAACTGAACCACACTGCTACTTTGGACTGAATATTAGAACTAACAGAGGGTGAAGGCAGTCACAGGAACAGGTCAAGCTAATTATCCTGCAAAACCACTTCACCAAGGATGATGAAATGAAGTGGTGCTTTGTTCCTCTCTACTGTGATTTCACCTGGTTGTATTCTCACGCAAATTTCCTCTTTTTGATTCCAGCAGTCTCCTAGGGTCCAACTGTATGGCTCCCCAATAGGGAGCAGCTGCCCTTGTATTGCTAAAGGTTGTGTTTCTTCCTTCACTGGTATAAACAGATAATTCCTTGTTCAGGAAATGGAAGATTAGGATTCTTCTGCTTTATCTATAAGCAAATGAAGCAAAGCTGAAAACACAGTCCACCCCTCAGAAATATGAAGCCTATTACAAACAGAAGGTCTGGTGGGCTGATGAGGTAGTGGTAAAGCAAGGAAGAAAGAAGAATGTTGTGGAACTGGTGGTAACACATGCAATATTACATTACAGCGCAATGAAGCGATTCTTCATTCCGTAACACCCATCGTAATGGCAACATAATAGCAAAGGACAACTGGTCTGCTGTTAACTGCAGAAACAAAGATAACTCCTCTGAGAGCCAATGGAGGTGATGGCAGATGAGCACTGGTGATAAAGTCCCCTGTAAGGGGTGATTCAGGGTATGTGTTTGCTGAAGATAAAGCCAACCACAGTGGATTTTGACAAGCATACTCAAATAGGCTTTAAACACTTCTGTTGTGCTGAGAGCAGTATAGCCAAGAATGCAACAAAGACTGTACATTTCAGTGTTAGTTTAGAAACCTTCATGCCGGGTGACTCAGAAGCTGTTATCTATCTTTGATCTCACAAGGCAAACACAGCCATTGAAGGTAATGCAACTGTTGAAGAACAGACTAAGGTTAGTGGGAAGTGGCCAAACCTTCCCAGAAATCATTCCAGAGCTCTGTAATCCTCTTGCACAAGAGGCAAAGACAACAAACCAGATCAGCTTCATGCCATACAGCAAGGCTCATTTGTGCACACTCCTCAGTGTACACATTCTCACCTGCCCACAGCCTCACCACACAGTGATCTTACTGGCAAAGGTTGCACTATGCCAATACTGGAGGAAACAAGAACAGCAAAAAGAAGGAAAGAATGACATTCTAGGTAATCCTACCTGCTTCTGGACAAGCAAACCAGAAGTGTATGAAAATCGTAACAGAAAGCGGAAAGCCAGATCTCTGTACAGAGCACTTGAATACCCTATTTCAGACTTTTCAGGGAGAAGAAAAATTCAGATAGGTTTCTGATACAATCCAAAAACCTATAAAAAGAGCAAGAGATTGGGGGAACAGGGGAGGGGGGGAGAGAGAGAAACAGAGAACAGAACAACAGATACAAAGAAAAGAATGTTACCTACTTTGATAGACTTAATAACAAATTTAAGTTGAAGCACTCTAAATTTTATGCCATGAGTTTTATACATCATAGTTGAGTACACCAGTATTCATTATATGAGTGAAACTAAATGAAAAGCATTAGCTACTGCAAACTTGCAAAATAAACTATATAGTTAATTTAACTAACACTATTCCTTATTAAATTCTGTTATTATGTAAACTATAATAGTATTTCATGAAACAGTCACTATAACCATATGACCGTTCTTAAACACATATAGAACAAAACTGGGGGCTGAAATCTTTTCAAATTCAGGCCTCACTCTTCCAGTTCTACGCCCAAATGGATTCTCATGTGGGAGGTATAAACTACCTTTGCAGATACACATGTTCTCACTACACTGAATTAAACATAATAGAACTTAAAATTCTTGAAAGATCTCTCATTCTCAGATAAAACATCATCATAAGTGTAAATTATGGAATATTGCTGACTGCCTGTGAATGCAGACTTTATTTCCCAATGTCTAAATCTGACCTAGATCTTAGCACAATTTCTTTAGCTTATATCTTCTAGCACACTTTAAAAAATAAATAATGGACAAACTGTTTGAATGGAAGTCAGTGAATTTTCAGTCTAAACCAAGAAACTCAGGCTGGCACTGTTTAATTTAAACCAGAATAGAATTTAAGTTGGGTTTTTCACCTAAACAACCCCAAATTTATTACTGTGGTTACACAACACCTTTCATTCAACTCAAAACTAAACATTTAGTTTCATTTTGTTTACCTTTTTTTTTCTGCTTTTCTTTCAAAGTACTGTTTAGACAAATGAATCTCTTAAAAATAGTAAGGTGAAATATGTTGCCACTCCAAAATGCTGAAAAAGTATTTATACACTTTTTACTCTTTGATGAAACCAGCCCAAATTCACAGAAAGCTTGTCTCTCTATAAAACTCTTTCAGCAATAATCTGATATGCACTATAGGTGAAAAGCTTTCATGTTTCATGAATAAGCATAACTATTTGTGCACCTCCATTAAGGGTATAATTGATGATTTAACATATAATAATAATTATTATTATTATTATTATAAGTAGATGACACTGGAACGCAAGGGACAAAATACTAAATTCTACTGGAGACACTCATTGCAGTCTTTGTTTTCTTACAGAAAAATAAATAACTGAAAAGGAACTACTATCTCACCATATCTGCCAAAGAGATGTACAAGAACATTCCACCGGCTACGGCAAAGATGATGTTAGGAGCAAAGTTGTTGCCTACTAATATGCCAAAGGCCATCCCAATGTAACAGGAACATGCGGACAGAAAGTTGAAAAACAGAGCCTGCCGAGTACTCATTCCAGCATTAAGCAAGATGACAAAATCCCCTAAAAGAAAAGAAGGAAAAAAAAAAATAAGTAAACCATCTTCAGAAAATGAGACTCTGATTATTTTCTGATTTCAGAGGAAGTCTGAAGAAAAGACATGATTTGTACAAAGTATAACCCCCTGCTGTTTTCCTTCATTCAAGTAAATGATAAGAATTTCCCTTCAATACTAAGGTAAGTGAAATATCCTAAAGCAAGTAGGCAATGCACAATTGAGCTAAGAGCACAGGAACAAAGAACTACCTATAATGATTTAAAAAAAAAAATGAATACAACAGTGTATGCAGCATATAGGAACAGGGCAATTAATACCTCTTTAATATACATTCCCAGCTCCTACCCACCTGCACTTGGGAACTTCCTGTGCTAGATGTATATTTTTGTGCTTGGGAATTTTTTGATGACTATTTTTTTTCCATTAATTTGTCTAAACTTTCTTTCAATCTGCGCCAACTTTTGGCCAGCACAACCTCCTACAACAGCGATGTCCACAGTAAGCAACATGTTGAATGAAGTTCCTTACCCAGTTCATGAGGAAACTCTTCACACAAGATGGCTATGGAGGTACTAAGCCCTTGAAACAGAGACAAAGTGAAAGAAGCACCGATAGCCAAACCATCTATGAAGTTATGTACGGCATCACTCAGCGTAACCATCCAAGCAATGGTTCCAATTTTTGACAGTGGACGGTCGTTAAGACACTTGCATAATCCGCCTTGCGTGGCTTCTTCCTAGAAAAAAATAACACAGTAAAGCAATTACATAAAACACTGAATAAAGAAGCCAACAAATCACACTTCTGTCTTTAAATGAATGCCAAATATAAAATAAAGCTCTACTGCATGTGGACACCAAAATGCTTGGTCCAAGAAGCAAAAGGCACAGGTAGCAGCAGCAAATGTTTTCTGTTTCAACAAGTCAACATGCAGGGCCCAGTCGCCCTTCTGGCTACAAAGCTGTATCTGAATGCCCTTCAGCTGAGGCAGAAAGCAGTTCAGACTGTAGTAGTCCGAATGTCTCTCTGGAGTCTCCGTCCGATTAAGAATGCCAAGGCTCCTTGCAGCCTCCTCAGCCCCCTATATTAAGCATGTTGAATGAGAAGGATCTAATCACAGAGACTTACAGCATCTGTATTTCCTACCTAAAACACATCTGGCTAGTACACCATGCTGTCAGGGACACACTTAGCTGCCACCATAACAGCCAGGTACATGTGAATATAGACACATATCCAGATACTCCATAAACTTTATTTCTAATTTTGGGTAATGATAGTCAAGTCCAGCTATTCAAATTAGCTTCTACGAAGTGCATGTTTAATAAAAACAGCAGTGGGTAATTCTGACTGTGCGAGCTGAAGGCTCAGAGCATGAAAACAACAGGCTAATATAAAACTGCAACGCACATACACACCAGGGATCTCAATAATTCCTCCCAGAAGTAGAAGTAATTTATACATGTGGTGCCATGAAATAATGAAAAACCTGAAGCAGATAAAAAGAACTGCCATTTTAGCTGGGAGCACAAACTGCCTCCCCTTAAAAATTCCTGATGATCCATTCTGATAAATTTCTGTACACATATATATTGTAGTTACAAAATATTTGCCAGCATTATAGTATTTCCTCCCTAAAATAATAAAAAAAGAATTTGCATATAAAGCATTAATTAGTCCTTACTAACTGGAATACATAAGCAGTAATATATACATCTGTGTGCCCACAGACATATTTATACACCTCTCCTCCTCTTGTAGGAGAAGGATGTAGGGGAACACCTCATCCTCCTTATAAAAAGGTCACAAATTATTCCAAGAAATTTTCCTTAGTTTTTAAGAACATTGCAAATTGTTTTAGTTTTGCCATATCAAATACAAACACTACCAGGCAACGGAATTTTGAACTTCAGGGAAGTATAATAATGATTAATAAATTCTTACAAAATCTGTAATGACAGAGCAGTAAGGTCTGTCTCATGATTTGCTCACCAGACTTATCTGACATACTCCATTCTTGTATGTAGGAGCTGCCTTGGGACAGGACAAAAGTTCACGTCAGGGATTTCTGTGTTAGATGCCTAGTGCACTACTTGGAACTTGTAGCTGATAACGCCTTGGTTGAGTAGTGCCACAACTGCCATAAAGCACACTTACAGCTCCTACTCAGTGCATAGGAAGTCCTGAAATTATACTTCTGCAATGTGAAAATGAGCAATGGTATGCAAAAATTGGGAGTTTCCCCACTAAGCCAAACACATAGGTTTTAGACTTGTACTACATGCTGGCCTTCAGTTTTTGGAGGTTTTCCTCTCAACATTTCATCTAACACACAAGCAATGCCAGCCATATTTTTGGGATGATTCATTTGTACCTGTACTAATTCTGTTTGAGATAGGATCTCTTATGAGTAATAGACCCCTCTCTTAATCCACAAAAGCAACTTGAACTTCACTTTAAGAAATACTACATAGCAAGCCACATAAAATACATATATTAGGTAACTGGAAGTAAAAAGAAACATGAGTATGAGAAAATCCAAATACAATTAGTGAAGCCCTTCCACCTATTCATCCAGCTCCCTGAGCAGAAGTTCTGTTCCCCTGCGGCTTTATTCTGTTCCCTGGTGACCATCCTTCAAGCTGCCCGAGAACTGATGGAGGCATTGTTTTGTAGATCATCCTCATTCCTGCCAAAAGCACATCATCTTTCTTGGGTGTGTTTCTAGCTTCATTGAGCAAGTGGAGTTTGAGACAATGCACAATTTTCATTTTGAATAATTCATTCATTTTTCTACTAAAAAAGAATATTGTTCTTTTGGAAACCACACACACACACACACACACAAGAACCCCAACAACAGCAAACATTTTCTGATAAAGCAACAATATTAATCTCGGGAGTCTGTATTTTGAAAGAGTACATTAGCAACTTCTATTATACATGAGAAAGAGGTGGTGGTGGTGGGTTTTGTTCTGTAAAACTTTCTATTACAAAAAAAAAAATCTCACATCAAATGCCAAGCATCTCTAAAAAAGAAATTGTTTTATGGAAAGAATTTATTAGAATTAAAATTCCTAAAAGAATAATGCAAACAGTGAGCAAGTAATACAAATGTGCAAAAGTATCACTTGTACATACTTGGCTTTGTTTGTTCCCATCAAAGCACATTTGTTTTTATGTGGGAACCATGTGCATGCCTACAGTTTTCTGAAGGCTGTAGGGGCATTCCTGCCTTAGCCATAGAAGTATAGGGGCTATAGTCCTAAGTAAAGGACCCATGTTCTGGTACCAGTTGCACAGCTGAGAATTCCAACTATAGTCCAAAGCATTGCATGTGTATGACAAACAAAAATGTGATCTAAAGGGCTTTTTTGTTGAAATAAGTAATTTACAAATAGACATGCTGAACTTTCTATGTGTGTTTGAAGAAAATGAACATTTAGTAAGAAGCTGCTATTAAGAATTAGCTGTTGAACTCATCAAGAATGGAACTGACACCAGAAATGTGCTGAGGTTTGGGCTGTTTAGTCTATGTGTTTTTTTAAATAATTGCAATTAATTTAGGAGAACTGTATTGATTTACTTCTAAAAATTACTTTCTTGATCCCATCTTTCAAAATGCAGAAACAATTGCAGTTTAAAAACTAAGAACTGGTTTCTGAGAGGCTTCTGTAACATATATCTGGCTATCTGCCGTTTACTGTGTAGCTTTGAAGTACCATAATTCTTGCCTGTAATCTATTTTAGATAACGTCTTGACTTCTGTAAATTATATAAGGTACAATGACATTGCTTGTCTGGGTTTACATTCTGAACTTTGCTAGATTGCCTGTCTGATAGAAGTGGATGAATGACTAATACATATTCTTAATGTTTAAGATAAGGCAGACTACTGACAAATTTGCCCTACAAATATATAAGATTCCAAGGCAAAAAACAAACAGTGCCTCTCTCTGCTGGATTTTTCCCACTTTGTCATGGTAGTTTAGCAGACGTCACAGAAGAGGTGCCAGCTAAGGAGCACTGTAATACCCAGCTGACTATCAGGTCTGACTTCTATTCATTATTAGTCTAGCTCTATATTATTTGTATCTCTACAATTTATGGTAAACCAAAGACACCTTTGGTATTTTTGCTGTTCTGAACACAATTTTTTCTTTAAAATTAATGGCCTCTCCTTTGTTCCCAAACTTAAGAAATCATACATAGACTCTCTTATTCTATGATATCTCACCAGATTACTATTTCTAATGCATCTCTGACTCCCTCAGACATGAACCAGACATGTCCTTTTGTGTCCTCTGGAAGTGCCCACAGGACCAAGAAGGAATCCTGACACTGCCCCCAGGGCATACATAAAGGCCACCATAAGGTTTTGCTCTACAACTCTAACGTTGTACACTTGAGGATACAGACATTTCAGCAATTTGTCTCTGAAACAACTTTTTTCGAAAGTTATATTTGCCAAGCCATATAATTTTAATGCATGGTAGATACAAATTTTGGGTAAGCACAGAAGAGATTTCCAAGGTTGCGATTACCGCTGCAAGTGAAATCTGAAAGTATGTGACTAATTAAACGTTTAGATTTACTCTGGCAGTCAGTCTGCTCTGGCATTAAAAGAGAGAATATGGCTGGATCCCCATAGCTGAAAACAGCTACCACACTTTGGCACAACTGGACTTCAAACTCCCTCCTTAAAGCCTACATGATGATTTCTGGCTACGCTGTGTTTGCCCTCTCTAGTAAGCTTTAGATTACAAGGACATGTTAAAATTCTATTAGGTATGCGTTGGCTTATGCCAAATGGTTCCTTCATAAATACCCAATGCCTGTGAAGTTGAATGCATGCCTACCCTCATGGCACTACCCCAGCTTCCCCAAAACCCCTCAGCCACCTCATGACTCTGAAGGCTACCTACCCTCTTTGAACATGGCTGGAGGAGGAAAAGAGTAATGACCACTTTTTTGTTGCTACCTCCAATATCAGCAGCAGGCTATCTGCTACTGGGATTTCTTTGCAGCCAGCCTTGGCTCCAGGGTGATTTTTAACCTGTTACTTTTAGGAGGTTTTAATACAACTTATTCTCTTCCTGGCTTTGGAGAAATGGAGAGGAAGAAAGAATAGAAAGCATGAATTTTTGTAAGAACAATAAGTACAGGAGAAGAACCTGTGTGAAATTTTAAGTGCTTAAAGTCAAGACCGCATGTAAAAGGAGATATGAGAGTATTCCATAAAGGACCTTGGGGTGACCTACAATACTTCATGATCACAAGCACTGCAGCTAAACTAGTTGCTAGAAATAAATGCTATATTGTTCATTTTATTATTATAATATATGGTATAATTTTGGTATGTTTATGTTATGTGTAAGCAGATGGCTAGCCAAAACATAATGGAATAGGTCCACATGAAATTTCTCACAAACAGGGCAGAAAAAACAACACCCATACTACTGGAGATGACTGTCTCCACAGAGAGAGGAGGGTTCTTTCGTCTGTTTTATAAACCTACAAAATACAGTTTAGGGATGCCCATAATACTAATTCCCTCTTGGTGCCCAGGCAATTTTAATTATTAAACATGTTTCTCCTAGCTTTCAAAGCGCCCCTTATTCACCAGACTTCATGACATTTCTACAGTAAGGACAAGTACCATTTTGGTACTTTAAACTGCGTGCATCAAATGCCCTGTGAGCCTGCGGGGTCAATGCAGAACTCTCAGGTGCTGTTAGGGCCTGCCTCTGGCTTCCTCTCCTGCTCCTCACTACTTCCCACAAACAACTTACTGGCTAAAGAACATGGGTGGTAAAAGAGAAATCTCTGCTATGAAAAAATCTGCCTTAGTCACCAGTGAATTGTTTCTATATGTTTTTACTTTTTTTAAATAAGGGACAGTACTGCTCCTCCCTGTACAGGGAAAAAGATGTAAAGCAGCACACCAACTTTCTCTTCCTGCTTTCATTTTCTTCTCAGACAGAAGGAAGTCATATTTGTAGTATGAAAACAAAGAGAGAGAGATACAGAGAACAAACCTGAAAGATGGTAATACTTAAACTAGGAGGAATGGTGTCTGTCTGAACGTATTACCTCCATAATTCCCACAGTATGCAAATATACTGGACTAGCACAACCAGTGCTCACAAGATACTGCACAAAAGTTACTCTATTAGTTTTGCTCATTAATAATTGATTCAGAGGAATCAGGTTCTATAATTTATGGCTTTACATAGTCAGGAACACAATACAAATCATGCAACACTAAAACACACTATCCCTCTTAAAGCAAAGCAATAACAACAACAAAATCAAAATTAACTGAATTATCTGATTAGATATGTATCTCTGTCCTACCCCTCCCGACACTGATACCAGTTAACTCTTTTTGTTGGCTACAAATTTAATGCACCATTCAGCTTCTATAAGCTTGCCCCAAAACCCCACATTTTTTTCATCGGGCTCAAGCAAATTATTAGCTATAAGTCTACAAAAACTTGACAAAAGTAATAAAAATTCATATTAACTCTCCCTTCAGATATGTTTATATAATTGACAGCAATAAAATAAATAGACACCATTTTCATACCTGTGTTGAGACCACGCTGATGCTGTCAAAACCAAGATTTCCATTGCTTTCTATGACAGCTGAATTTGCATAACACGTCCCGCCATTGCTCGATGATAGTGGTTTGGGTGGGTTAGTCTTATCCTGAGAATTATTCTGTTCGCCGTTTTCGGAGTCATTATGACCAGTCTAGGTGACAAACAAATAAGTAGGTAGCTAATTAAAAGAAAAGCAAAATAACAAACATAAGAAAATAGAGACCAAAAAAGAAAAGGTGGGGGCATTATATTCATGCTGCCTTGCTTTCAATACCAAGTAAATGTTTAAATGGGCAGCAGTAAAGATTTGAATGTTTGAATGAACTCCAAACATATCTAAGTCCCTAACTTGTCTCTTACTTTTACCTAATCAGAATACATGTGGAGATTTTTCATTTTTATACTTATATAGAACCTCCCAAGCCAAACACCTGACCATAAAAGATCAACATTTGCTAGTTATTCATGGCTGCTTATCAGCCTTTGTCAACTCTTCCAAAAAATAAAGTGCAACACTTTTTTTGTGCAGTTATTACAAATGAGGGACAATTTATCTTCATAATCTTCAATATCAGCAACAGTTTGGGAGGGGGGACCTTCAGCCTCACTCATTTGAGTACACAGGAAACAAATACTCTGGCGTATAGGTAGAAAGCAGAGCCCCGTGCAATATGGATAACTTCAGTGCCACTGAAGCAGGTCTGCGTACCAGAGCACGGGGAAACAGAGCTGAAGTTACTGAAGGTGAGATTCAGGCACTGTCAGCACAGCTACACTTTACTGATGACTAAGAAGGTATACATGTCACATTGATTTCTCCTGCCCAAAGGGGAGCTCCAGAGGCAGACTCCATTCTCTCCAGCTCTTACATATTTCCACGTTTTCCTGATGTTTTTAGCTAGCATGGCAATGACTTGGCCATTGGGAGCAACTAAAGCATATGCCAGTGACAGCAGATCACACTTGCATCTGGATTCTATTCCCAGCTCTGCTTGTAGCTCCCTCCAAAAAAGTGAGATTACTTCCCCTATCCATGTGGATTCTAAACAGATGTATCAGAACACACAGTAAGGCTGAATTCCTCAGATAAAATGGAAAAAAACCCACATTTTATTTAACTATCGAGTACCTCATAAAATGTAACAGGTACTTTAAGGCAAGGCTTGTTCAGTCAGTGATAAGTTTCATTACCTCGTTATAGATCTTCAATATCACTTTAAGAATCCTTTCCACAAAGAAGAGAATATAGAATCCACCAAACACAGCAACTGCTTTCTCGATATAGTTATCTACTTTGGGGTCAAACCCAAATGCCTAACAGTGAATTAAAAAAGCAAAGCAAGTTAGTCTGTAATCTTAGCACATTTCCAGAGAAACAAACAAACAAAGTCCCACCCGCATCCCCCCCAGATACTCCTCTAAAATACAGACTGTCTCTCTACCGACCATGAGTTTCCATCAGGCTGAAATCATTAAAGATCCTGACCTTTTTCAATTTTTTTTACCTTGGATTAAATGTTAACAGTGTTTTAGTTCAGTAGAACTTCACATTCAGAATGTAGTA
Organism: Phalacrocorax carbo; assembly: GCF_963921805.1. Lineage (NCBI taxonomy): Eukaryota > Metazoa > Chordata > Aves > Suliformes > Phalacrocoracidae > Phalacrocorax > Phalacrocorax carbo. The sequence continues at coordinate 56,196,946 of NC_087516.1, forward strand.
GTGCAGTACAAGACGAGGAGGGCCTAACCTGCAGTCCCGTTAAAGTTCACCAGAATTGTATCCAATGTATTTCTCTTTCTGTCTATAGGCAGAATAGCCCTTGGTCTTTCCAATGGCACAACTAGACATAGATCTTGATGGCTTTGCTCACCCAGCCAGAAAGAGATGGTAGCTAATGGCGCTGAAGCCCACCCACAACTCTGGAGATTGCAACCCACACACAGAACCCCACTGCACCATGCTTCTAAAATTAATACACTTTAGAAACTAGTATGCAAACCAAATAATGATTCCCCTTACTTACCTCTGGAATGAGCTGGAAAATTGCATTAGAAAAGAGAGTACCAATGGCCAAGCCCACAAAGTAGGTTAAAACCTTGGGGAAATATGACTTCTTTAAGAGGGGAGTTAAAATCAATCCCAGAAGTGATGCCAAGTTAATGATAGTCACAGCCAGGAACCCAAATCCCCAAACTGTGGATAAACAAGCAGAAATATAAGATATTTTAGTATAACACCCACTTCAGGCTGTTTTTGATTTTTCTAACAGCTAAATTGGCACGGAACTGGGAAAAAAGAGTGGTTGCCTGGTTGAAATGATACTTCACAAATATAAAAATCTTAAAATGCGCAGATATTTAAGATGCATACCTGCAGAAATGAAATATCTGGAAACATTGTCTGGGACTACCATATTAAAAATGGAAACTGTGCTAGTGTAAGATCTGGGATAGCCTATCTGTTGGTAGTATAAATCAGGTCTTTCTACACTCAGTGAAAAATAAAAATTAAGGCTTAGGCCAACAGTCAAAGTAGCTACAGCATAGACATAAGACAAAAATGTCTTACTAGTCCCAAGGCTAGATCTGATTGTCATTTAATCCTAAGGAACTCCAAGTCTGCTGTCTTGGCTGTACTAGACCCAAAAATCCTTCCTGTTAAAGTATGACACCTTCAAATCATCCTGAGGTGTTAACTTTTTTAACACTCTTCCCCCTCCTCTAAATCAAAGTAGTTCTGCTAGCTGATAACGCCACCCATCACTGCTTATCGAACAAGTGAGGTGGCAGATAGCTGATAGTAGAGACAATTATAATAGAGAAATGAAAGCATACAAAAAAGAGGTTCTAGGTTCAAAAACACAGACGTGTGATTTAGGTACACAATGGGGAAAACTCTTCCTAAGAAGTGGCAAATGCACAAGGGTTCACCATAACTTAGCTTCTTCACTAAAAGCATAGTCTCAGATTTTTAGATTTCAGACACCAGGAATTGTACAAAGCCATATCATAATTATTCTGGAGTCTGAATTATTGGGGGGTGGGGTGTGATTGCTAGTGTTGTTCATAAGCATCACAAAGTTGTACCTCTATGCATGACTACTGTTTTTCCCAGTGACATCTCAAGTCCCTGTGACTGCAGAGAAAATCTTCAAAGATTGAACTGAAGAGGTCTATGACACTGCCTCAGGTGATGCCACAGAACCACAAGACAGTGGGTTTGTCTTTAAAAATTAACCACAAATAATAGTCAAAGCCAACACAGTGTTGCCTATATAAGAACAGTTTGGTATAATCCAGAAAATTGCATCATTATAAGTTTTACAATATGTAGGTACATAAGTTACCATAAATTCCTTTCTGTATAGCAGAAACTAACAGATCAGATTACGACCTGCAGCCTAACTTTCCTGCAACACAATTGTCAAACACACTAAGCTAGATTCCTCACCTGCAACTGGGATGGCTCTGCCTTGTTTGCACGGTGTACAATTTTTATATGTAATGAATTTTATATTATGTCAAGAACAGAAAGCATTAGAAACATTTAAAGCATTTGCAGAAGGTAAATCAATGCCAATTAGAATATTCATTTGCCATATTTTTGAGAGAGAGAGAAGGAAAAACACACAACTAAGCTACACAGGAGATCAATTTTCATTAAAATAAATTACAGTTAAGTTTGTAAATATTTTTTTGAAATCAAATCCATAATAAACAAATGAGCTTCCAGTGCCATCATGAGTCACTAACCACTGTTTACAGTTTGGGATTACTATAGAAGCACAAGTCTGTCTCAGTTTAGTATATGGACAACTCCCACATGATATTCTGTGCAAAACATACATTTTAAACTGAGTTAGGAAAATAAAAACCCACTTATATGCATTTATCATATATGAAGCATTTAGCATACCTGCCCAAATTACTTCATCAGACACAGGAAATTAGAACAAGTTTCAAAAATTACAACAAAAAAAAGGCAGTACTAATTACTTCTTACAATAAAAGACAAAAAGGATAAATTTACAAATTGTGTGTGTAGATCAGTTGATGACAAAAATGATATGAGAACAGAGCTTAACATCAAGCACAGAAAAACAGGTTACTGCCAAATTGTGAGAGAAGTTCTCGTGATACTACACGCTTCACTAACAAATGGTCTAACTTTCATGCTGATGCTTTTTCTTCAGAAAAGCAAAACATACTGGGACACTTCACTTGAAGTACATGTTATGAATGATACAGCTGTCACCATTTGGTATGCTTGATGCAATGGAAGATGCTTCATAATGTACTAAAGGACCTGTGCTCACAAGCAAGGACATATTCTAATCAACCAGTATGCAGTATCCCCTTTTGTCACCAAAAAAAAAGTAAAGGGAAAAGCCTTTCTTCTTCCTGATTTACCAGAGATTAGGGCTGCCAGGAGATAGATGTGGGTTTATTTTGAAAATTCTGTTGTAGATCCAGATGGCCCAAAGAACTTGGGATTTTACATAGTGATATTCTGTTTCTGATTTACTCACCCCAAGCGGAAGAATAAGGAAGAATTAAAATGAGCAATTAAATAACCTCAGATGATGAAAGAATAAATTATTATCCATCCTAGGCATTCCACAGATCCTGCAATGAGCCTCAGTAGTATGGGGACTAGTTAAACTAATGAAATTTTTAAAGGCATAAAATAAATCTAAGAACTTCCTTATATATTCTCCAGGAAGGTGCTCCTGGGACTTGTGGCAAGCTTTTGTTTGAGTTCAGAAAGGCCTGAAGTGTAATTGGAAAGGGGAAAAAAATTACCCCATAATTACACAATTACAGGAACTAGTACTTCAAGAAAAATACCACAAATGGGGGGTGGGGGAAGGGGGGGTGGGGGGAGTGATAAAGTTCCAAGACAACCAATGTTGCCAAAGTTCCTGCATTATTGACTGTATTTCACAATATCATGTATGCACTATTGTCTTAAAATTAGTTTTATTCACTAGGACTCCACCAAAGCTAAGCTTTTAGAGTCCATGCATCTCAGAAAGCTGGCTAGTCTGACCGGGGCACGGCAACCCTGGCTGTACATACAGACTGGGGAACGAGAGGCCGGAGAGCAGCTCTCCAGAGAGGGACCTGGGGATTCTGATCAATGGCAAGTTGAACATGAGCCAACAGCGTGCCCTGGCAGCCAAGAGGGCCAACCGTGTCCTGGGGTGCATCAAGCCCTGCATTGCAGCCGGCCGAGGGGTGTGACTGTCCCGCCCTGCTCTGCACTGGTGCGGCCTCATCTCGAGTGCTGGGTGCAGTTTTGGGCGCCGCAGTACATTAGGGGTACAAAGCTACTAGAGAGTGTCCAGAGAGTGCCCATGAAGTTGGTGAAGGGTTTAGAGGAGAAACCATATGAGGAGTGGCTAAAGTCACTTGGTTTGTACAGCCTGCAGGAAAGGAGACTGAGGACAGGCCTCATCATGGTCTGCAGCTTCCTCACAAGGGGAGGAGGAGGGGCAGGCCTGATCTCTTCTCTCTGGTGACCAACAATCGGACCCAAGCTAATGGCAGGAAAACGTGCCAGGGGAGGTTTAGGTTGGGTATTAGGAAAAGGTTCTTCACCCAGAGGGAGGTGGAGCCCTGGAACAGGCTCCCCAGGGGGGCAGTCACAGCGCCAAGCCTGACGATAGTCAAGAAGCACTTGGACAACGCCCTCAGTGACATGGCGTGAATTTGGGGTTGTCCTGTGCAGGGACAGGAGTTGGACTCGATGATCCTTGCGGGACCCTTCCAGCTCAGGGCACTGGATGATTCTATGATTCTATCAGAGCAGAGCATTCTGCATTAGGATGCACACACTCTTCCCAGAGGCTGGTGGCATGGTCAGCTTTTGCCAAATACCATTATTCTTTCTGTCTCTAGAACTGTGGACCCAACAAAAAGACAGCCAAGATACCCAAAGACACAAGAAATCTGAAAAATAAAATGGCAGGAGTGCAAGTAAGGTTCCCCCCTTAGAACACCGTTGCTCAGTACTGTTCGTTATAAGAAGTGGGTACGACTGCTCTGGGCCTTCCTGAGGCAGGCTCAGGGACTTTCTTAGTCCTGTCCCAGGATGAAGAGGAAATAAGCATATGAATACCTCTCTGAAGAAGCTAAGCAGAGAGCAAAGAACCTGTTTGCCTTGCACAGAAGGAATGCCACTGGGCATTTCCAGCTATTTCATGCAGTGATATGCACCTCCCTATTACCTTTCAGAGAAGCAAGAAAGGGAAGAACACGAGTGTGCCCCTAAGGACAGCTAGGTTAGATATGAGATATACAAACCACAAGGGAAAAGGACATGTTACATGCTGCCTTCGAACTTCTACTCCGCTTTGGCAGCACTTTTTTTTTTTTTTATTGCAAGTAGCTGCCCCGTAAAGCTAATTGTACTAATTTCTTCTGTATGTCTTGTCTGTTTGTCTTGGAAGACAGAATATTGTTAAGTGTGTAGGAGTCCCTGGGCAGAAAATTCACATAAGCACAGCTGGAAACATGCACTGAGGATTTTGCTTCATGGGCACCGACTGAAATCAGCTGGTCTCAGTGCTGCCACAATACAGATTCATTTTGTGATGGCGTGGGGGTGTGCATAAATCAACATATACATTTGGCACTAGGCCTTTCTGTGAATCTCCCTTCAAAACTGGCACCACTGTGTGTCACAGCCTCATACATTTTGGGTTTTAAAATACCTTAACCCCGGGCCTTGCAGATTTCTTGTGCTGTAGCCAAGGGAGGGGCAGGGAGAAGGCTGCCTTGCTTATCTGGCTACTGGACATTGCTTCTGAGCTCACAGGATAAAAGAAAAACAAGAAGAATGGTCTAAATAGCTTAGAAGGTTAACTATAGGTCAAGCTTCTACGTACAACCTACTTAAACAGCCCCAAACTAAAAAAAGACAAAGACAGATCCTAGCCTCCAGTGCAGATATTATGGACTTCTTGACAATATGTGCCCTCATATGGTATAAGCAATCTAGAACAACCATGGTAATTGATGCCATGGTTTCAGCGATTAATCAAATATAATTCCAATTATTCATTGACACAGATAAGTTTTAGGAATGATCTACAATTCTTAATAAATACCATAACTTACATTAGAATGTTTTAATACTAATATTTCAAAAGTTATGAAAAACACTGCTTCATCTCTGCTCACAAATGCTGGCATTAGGCACCTGTTCATCCAACATCCTCTTAACTTTAATTCAGCTGACTTCCTTGGAAAAATAAATTTATCTGGAATACTGAGTCAAATAAACAGGCCATTACACACTTGACCCCTACCAGTGCAACAAGTGGCTTCATTAACCAGCTGAATCTCCCCTGTCCTACGTTTTTTACTGCACTGTACAGTTCTGTGAATAATAAATACAGAACAAATAGTGAGGAAAAATAGGAGGAAGAAAGATTAAGGCTACTCAGCGATGTGATGATGTTCCATGTGTAGGGGGCAGTACAGATGATGATATGAAAGCAGGAGTCTGAGTTGGGAAAGAATATGAGTATTTTTCCCCAGTAAAACAGTCACTTGCTCCCCTGATGCCACGACTTCCCCCTGCAAGTAATTCCACTCAAATGAAGTCCCTTAATAATTTTACCTTAAGTTGCCTTGATACATGCACATCCTACTAAGTCTGATTTCCCACTGCAAATTACCTGCACAACTTCCCTTCCGTACTCCCATCTTCCCTCCTATTAACCACCTATAAGCGAGAGTCCTTACGCTGCAGGGCACAAGCCATTACCCAAATAAAACAGGTCGGAAAGACTCTTCCTTTAATGGGCAAATTATTCCATAACTACCTACTCAGTTCTTTCACCTTTCTCTAAAACATTTTGAATAGATCACTGTTGAGAGATAGGATATTTTCTGAGATAGCCTGCTGACCCGAAACAGCATTTTAATTTTATGTTCCCACTTTACAACTATATCCTCTTAAACAAGACACTCCTGTCATGTACAGATAAATGCTTACTATTGTCCCAAGAAAACCCCACTCCAGTTGCAGTATTAATGCAATTAATATGAACTAACCTTGTAAAGAAAGTGGTTTAGATGTATCCACAAAGTCTTCCTGATGATCACACGGGTGAAAAATTAGCTGTTGCAAAACAGCAGGACATATTACAGAGAAGCTTGAATTCGATACGTGACTGTTGTTCGGTATCTCATGCAAAGAAAAAATTTCCTCACCAGTCAAGCACTGGAACAAAAAGGGATTTTACCAACTTAATACATTAATGCAAAACCAAAAAATAAATCATACACTGAGAAACCCAAGAATTACAACATGAAAATACTGTAATGCATTTTCAAGGAAGTGTACACAGCATTTATACACTGTGCCTGAAAACACTGTGATTGCTTAACGTGAAGCAGAAGTGATTCAAAGTATTTTAAGTAAGATAAATCACAAATCAATGAAACACATTTTAAACAAATATTTCCAAATCTTATGCCCCATGAACCAGGACAGCTAAACCTTACAATGTATTTGGAAAAACAGCTTCCAAAAAATTCAAATCTCAGGTAATTAAAAAATAATTAAAGACCAGGCCAGATGCAATTAAATTCTCAGTGACAGAGTATGTCAGAAAATGATTGGTAATTCAGTGACTGCTTATTCATGTAAGTGACCACGTCACGACAATGCTTCTTATTTATCTCCCCAAATTAGCTGTTTAAAAATGCTCTGAATGTTGGCAGCACTGAACATTTTTAATTCATTTTATAGCAATAACTGTTAACAGCAAACATTGTTTTGTAAAACCATCCCATACTTCAATGAGAGAGACTCCTAGTGGGGATCTTTACTTTGCCTTCAGCTCAGGACGTAACAGTATCCAATGGGTCAAGGATAAATGTACTTAGCAGTGCTAAACCAGGCCAGGGGAAGGGTTGGTTGCTCAGTTCATTATTTTCAACCAAAAAGATAAAAGGCAAACCATTAAGTATCTTAAAATATATATCTACAGAAAATTTGAGTATTTTTATATGAAATGTTGTATACCACTGAAGTCCTTCATCTAACACCTTCCTTTAATTCACATTATTTCCTACAACGATAAATAAGGAAATAGTGTTCTTTTCTGGGTGTAAGCAAAAGTGATTTGGCTTACAGTTGTACAACAAATGCATTGAGTCTGAAGACAAAATAAAAAAAAAATCAAATGTTTTCTTTCTATATGGGACATCAAGTTAGAGCATAACTTCCCCTGTAGCAAATATCAGTGTGGTTGCAAAAGTAGAGCATTGGAAGCCTTGGCAAAATAAAAACAAATGGTCACTCCCTGCTCTTTTCAGTTTTGCTAGCCTTCAGATTCCGCAGCACTTCTCCAATAATTCAAGATTATTATTTATGAAGCAAATTCCTTCTAGGGATAACCCAAAGCAAGTAGTTTACTTCAACAGAGCTGCTTCTGATTCCATTAAAAAATATTTTTCTAACACTGTCCAAAAGGTGAAAGGCATGCACACATCATTTGAATATGACTATTTCTGATTTAACTTGGAGGAAGGGAACATGCAGGCCAATTCAAGTGCCTTCAGCTCAATTTCATCCAGGATGTTTCTGTCCTTCCTCTAACAACCCGGTCTAGCAGAGCACTGAAGTATACGCTTGAACCTAAACATAAGTTTTTTTTAAGGCCATGAGACCTTGAAGACTCAAATATATACAAGCAGCATGCACATACTTTCATCTTTCAATGTCAATGTTAATGCCAAGAATCACATACAAAATAAATATAGCTTGGTAACCGAAAATACTTTTGTTTTAAAGCATGTTGCTCCATTTAATCTCAATGGAAGCAGTGAACAGAGAAATCACCACTGGAGATACAGCCTTTAACAGCCCAACACATGAACCTCTGGAGCTTTCTAAACTAGTTATGTGCCTAATCATTTTACTGGTAACTCCACATTATGGAATAATGCCAAATACATGGCTGATAATGTCCAGTGTGAAATAAAGAGAGGATATTTGTGGTCTATAGGAATAGTTCCCATATGGTGCTTCTTGTATTAGTGGCTTATAGAGCCAATACTGGAAGTTTACAGTGAAAAGCCCTTAGAAAAACAAGCCAGCAGAAGCTGAGAATTCATAACATAACTATATCTAAGAGAAATAATCTTTAACTATCTTGTTCCTAGAAACACAGAATGGATGACTAGTATTTTAAAATACAAATATATTAGTAGTAATATTAGCTCACAAAAATCCAAAACATGTTGTAGGTAGAAAAAAAAGATTATGCAGAGAAAATAAATCAGACACAGCATTAATTAGTAAACCGGAGACTTGCACCTTTGGCTACATACAAACAAATAAGTGAGAAACACCATTGGACAAGAGCTCCTTTGTGTGAGGATGAGAAACAGCATTTTATTTAATTACTATTATTATTTTGTTCAAGGACAATCCCAGAAGATAATAATTCCTATAAATGATTCAGTGTTATAAATCACCTCATCCTCTCAGTAAACTCCTGCATACATCCAAGAGCTAAGAAGCAAGCTTGCATGAGTTCACTGGCACAACTAAAGGATTAATTAAAAGATTAAATCTATTAGAAGCCTTGGATTGGAGCAACTCATGTTTTCACACTGCAAAACTCTGCATTTATCTTTGGATGATAAATACATTAAGGCAGCCACACTACTATAAAAACATAAGCTATTTATTCTGTAAGACTGATGGATGATCTCAGCAGAAAGGAAATTCAGCTTCATGGAACAGGGGACTGAGAATGACGCCCTGGCTCACCAGGTCTACCATCATGTCTGTCCCCTGCTACTCAGTAAGCCTTGCCATAGCGATTAGGTGAGGGGACTGGCTACAATGTGACTGTCTCCCAGCATTTAATAAACAATTGCAAAAAAGATATGTCATAATGGGTCATGTCCCCGAACTGTTAAAAAATAATTTTTAAAATGCCTCCATCAAAATTTGGGAGGACTTAAAACAGCAGAATTTACACAATTACAAAGTTCTCAGACCTAAAAAAAATTAAACCATCAACTGGCTTATTCAAACAGATGTTTTCTTTTCTCCTGATAATGCTCTCCCAAAGATGATTGACCAATATGGGATTACTTTTTAAGATGTTAAATGAATAAAGTGATGCTCAACTGTCTCAAATCTCTCTACACCAGTATCTTTATAAATGAAAAGCAGACACCAGTTTACCACATCCTTTGAAGGAAAGGATGGGATAATTGCTCAGACGAAAACAATGCAGAGAGGGCCTCTAACTGGAAAATTAACAAAAAATGCCACAGTGCCAACCGTCTTGTAAATGCTTCAGTCCCTTTTCTGATCTTCTGCCATGTTCTTATCTTTGCTCACCCTTTATTTTATCTGTAGCATCCACGTGTGAAGTGCTAAGATACCCAACAGCAACCTGGACTGCAGTTTCTAGACGTTTCCAGATTGAATACTAGCCTAGCCCACACCAGGGCTGAGCAGTGGGTCACACTGCACAGAAAGAATGCAGTGAATACCTACTTGACCAGCATTTGTTTTACTTTTTTTACTTAGCCTGAGCCTGGATAAGGCAAAATAGAGACATATTACTATGTCTTCCTCAACTTACTTATAACAAATTAAAGCATCTAATGCTGATGTGGTGACACCTTTTTGTCACTCAGCACAGGTAAGAACTGGATGCTAGGAGTCAACCATGCCTTCAATAAGCAGCACTCCATGAGAATGAGTCAAAGCAGAAGAAGCTGCTTGAATACGCCTGTACGCTTTAGGGATTTCACCACCCCCTCCACCCCGACCCCCCATACATGTTCAAGGCAGCTGTTCATGCCGGGAGCTGAAAACTGTCCACGAATGCTGAAATTTGCTGAAGATACTGTAGAAATAAGACACTTAGAGGGTAGAACAAATAAGCCTATTTATCTCCTCACTGGCCAGGCAACATCAGATCATGGTGTTGGATCACCACCATAAGCCACGCTCTGTCAGGCCATTCCCCCTCCTTTCAAAAAGCACAAGTTGTAACTTGTGAAACACTACCAAAAAAACCCCAAATCAGAGCAGATACTAGCCTAGCAGTAGTCTATCTGAAACACCAAAGTTATGGGGTTTTGACACATCTTAAGGTGAAAATTAATTCTGTCTTATCATTAATATTAACGAAGACTTTAATCCAAATCCAAACATTTTAGTCCAAATGTTTTCTTTCAAAATTAAAATGCACTACATTAAGATACAGTGTTCAGGTATGACATATAGACTAGTATAAATATAGATTTAGAAAAGCCAAAGAAGGGAACTGATGCATGATTTTAGCACCTGCTGATTATGTCAAAGCACAAACTAAAGGTGATGTTAACAAGTCCATTCTTTGCAATGCCCATTTACCTTCCATGTACTTTTGACCAAAGCTTCTGAGCATGTAATTTTATCCTCCGGCACACACATGTACAGCTGTCATACTACAATGAACCCAATGACAGAAGATCAAGTATAGTTTCACGCTTTTACATCTTGCTGATAATGTAAAATACAGAATGAGTAAACATGCCATCACCTATTATACTGAAATTGCTAATTTTATCCCTATTAGTAGGTCTAAAATGTGTTGGAATGCCACAGTAAAATGTGAAAAAACAGCAGCAACCAGTATTTGAGTTTGCTCAGTTACTGCTTACTTCTCTGACAGGAATTCTTAGCTTACATATTAAGGAAAGGTGATAAAAGAAAAATCGAAGAGCAAAGAAAATATAAACACAAAGTAATGAGAACTATAAAAGTGCAGGATGAAAGAAAAAAAAGAGACAAAAAGCATAAGGAAATGGAGACAGTTCTATGAAAAAATCCAAAACAGTACTCAAAAAATTTCTTTTTTGTGTTTTACACGGAAAAGATTAGCATCTTCAGGGACATCATAGGACATAAGTTACCATAAATGCCTATGTGAGTATACATTCAAACACTATCATCAACAAATTAAATAATTTTTTCTTCTCCCTTATCTTTTCAAGTCAACCTGGTATCAAAGGAAAACAGAAACCAAGCATCTATCTTCTTCTGGCTTACACATCCAAACTCTTTCAGTCTTTAAGAAAATGGATCAGCTTCTGGTAGATCTTCTCAGGTGAGATTAATAGGCTTACCAAAACTGTATGAATGAAACATTAAAACTGAACACTAATAGTGAGATAAAACTAAGAGAGACTGTTCCTTCCTACCAGTTTGTGCTGTATCACCTGTTCCTTACAGATCAGCTCTCCACTAAAAATTACTTCAGGCTTGGAAGAGGGGCTCTCTGATAGAGCAGGGGTGTGTTATCTTGGTTGGGAGAAAGGCCTGCGAGTCATCCCGCTAGCTCTGGACACTGAAGTTAAGAACTGAAGGTCTAAGATAAACCTTGCTTCCTCCTACATGCAGATATTTATGCAGCCTGAACGGATTCAGCCTATCTGAATCACTCTCCAGGGGTATTTACTTTCTTCTGCAGAAAATCGGTAGAGCTTAGGCCTCTGATACCATCCAACAAAGTTAGAATATGCCGCTTTATGACTTCTGTCATAACCAGTAGATAACACTAAATTATCAACCTGTAAGTACAAGGAGGCACAGTGTTTGAAAAAGATCACGTATGATTTACTTGGTATGAGTATGCATTCGCATGCCCCACCTGCCCAGAGTCATTGATATACCTAACATCTATGAGGGATCAAAAGCCAGTAGGCAAAATGCACTTGCTTAAATGGTAGCTGATGGAGCAGCTGTGAGGCGAATTTTAAGAAAGAATACAATTAACTTGGCAAGAAAGCATACACATTTTAGTATGGTACCCTAAATATTATTCAAAATAGACACAACTAAAATAGGCCTGTAAAAAAATTTGTTTCAGTTAAGCGTCAAATGACTTATGAGGAATATTCATTTACAGTAATAAGAAACAGCATTACTTTTTTTTTCCCCTCTGTAGCCTGTGCCAAAGCCTGTGTACGAGGGCTACGTGCTTTTGCAGAGGGAAAACCTGAAGGACTGAAGAATCTACTCATTTCTATGCCCATTAAAGAAAGCTCCTTTTCATAGCCATATTCAACACTGCAAACTTGTATTTAGCACATGTGGCTGGGAAAGTTTATGTTTTTAATACACTGTGTTGGAACAGCACTCAATTTGAGAGTTTTGAAAGCAGTGACTCTGGCAAATATTGGCATGCTTACACTGAATACTACATTGATTTCAGTGGCATTAAGTCCCAATTAAACCTTCAGTAAAGGTAAAGACATCAGAATTGCACTCTTCCTAAAACAAACTGAGCTCATCCAAGGTTTGTCTCCTTCACAGACCAAGCAAAAGGGCTACTACTCCTAAGGTAAGAAAAATTCCTCAATCCCCCTAGAACCATACCTCTTCTGTTTCTTAGGGATTTGAACCAAACCAGAGCAAACAGTCATCCCTGCTTCCCTTTCATTTTCCTGACTGACTTAATGTCCCTGATTCCTGAGCATAAGGAAATCTCCACTAGCCTCAAGATTCCCCTTCAAGGAAACAGTCAGTCTAGGACACTATAGAGATATTAAATTACATAGACTTTGAAAGTAGCAATGGGGTCTGAGTTTTGCATGGAGACACTAAACAGAATAAAATATTTTCATTGTTCAAAGCTGCACCACAGGAGGCTTAGGCTGGACATTAGGAAGCGTTTCTTTACTGAGAGGGTGGTCAGACACCAGAACAGGCTTCCTAGAGGGGTGGTCGATGCCCCATCCCTGTCAGTGTTTAAGAGGCATTTGGACAATGCCCTTAACAACACGCTTTAACTTTTGGTCAGCCTGAATTGGTCAGGCAGTTGGACCAGATGATTGTTGCAGGTCTCTTCCAACAGAAATACTCTAGTCTAGTCTGTGAAAAGTGGTATTCCAAAGATAATTAGTAAATAAAACATCACTTTAAATAGCTTTTAGTAGATGAATTGATGGGTGTGCATTTTGCGCTCAACGTAGATGAAAAATATGAAAGTTTCCGAAAAAAAGTTTCTTTACACGAGTAGACACACCTGCAATCAAGTTTGCACTATCACACGACAATTGTATTTTAACAAGTCCCAAAGATTTGCTTATACAACTCTGGAAGGGAAACACTAGCTGATTCCCACCCGCTTTTTACCGTTGCCCAGATGCTATTTACCCAGGAAAAGCGTCAGTTTAAGAGCCGAGCAGGGAAGAGGCAGAGCTCATCCCACGGGCAGCCCCGCACTGCAGCACGCAGCCGCTCCCTGATGGACGGCGGTCTCTCCCTTACCGCACGCCGGTCTCACCGGGGGACCGGTTCCTTTGCCCGAAACCCGGGCCCAGCGCCTGGGGGAGAACTTTGCTCTCTCTCCCCCTCCCTCCCTGCTTCAACGTGAGGAAACACGACGGCGACGAGGTTTAAGAAACTCGGGAGGTGCCCACCCGGCTCGGGGGGCCCTTGTTCCTGGCCGTGCGTGCCCGGCACCGGCCCGACCCGGCTCCCCCACGGTACCTGGTTGTGGTGCAGGTGGGTCAGGGGCAGCGCGGCGCCCAGGGCAGGCGCGGCGCCCAGCCGGTGCAGCAGGGCCGAGAGCTGCCCGGCCGACAGGCTGTGGTTCGTCCCGAAGACGCGCAGCACATCGTCGGCGAAGGTGGCCGGGACCGGGGCGCCCCGCACCGCCGCTGCCGCCGCGCGTGGGAGCATCTCCAGCCCCGCGGGACGCGCCGAGTGTGGCTGAGCGGGCAGGACGGCGCAGCCCGACGGCACTGCCCGCTCCGCACCGCCCGGCCCGGCCCCTCCCCGGGGGGCGTAGTGGGGAGACGGGGCGGGCGGGACCGCGGCGGGGCGGGCGCCGCTCCGCCGCCGCAACGCCCCTGCGGGAGGTCCCGTCTGTGTCCCCCCACCGCCCCCGCGAGGGGGCCGTCCCGCTTGCCGGTCCCCGCCGGGGCGTGGGGCTGCTTAGCGAGCGCCAGCCTGCTCCGCTCCCCCGCCGCCCCGCCTAACGCCGTGTCACGGCGGGAGGGTGGCTTGGGGCTGTCCCCGCACGGCCCCACGCATGGGCAAAATGGCTGGTCGCTACCGGCCCTGGCCCAGGGGCCAAGGGTCACGCACAGACCCATCAGACACATCCATGGGGGCAGGCAGCCTCCCCCGCGCTGCCCCGAGGGCGGCTTCCAGCCGAGCTCGGCCTGCCCTCCCCACGCAGGCCCCGCACCCACCCGCCGTGACCCACGGAACGGCAGATGGGATAGTCGAGGCCAAGGTCCAGGCCCAGGCCAGGTGCACAGGCAGGTACGGCCCCGCCGTACACACCTCACCGACCGTATCTCCGGGCCGAGGCACCTGGACCTTGGAATGAGCCGCTCCGTTGGCAGCCTGTTAGGCAACTTGCTTCCCTCAGGCCTCCCTCCCGCCCTCCCAGAGGCCGAGAAGCGGATCTGTGTCTAGCCTACCTTTTTAGGAAGGTTTAATGCACACAAGAAAGCGTGTGATTTAATGCATCCTTTTTAGCAAACAGAGGAAATTGTGACTGGTCACAGGTGTTTTCCTAGGGGCTGTCACTCAAGAGACTGTTTAGATAACAGCTTTAGATAACTACGTTTATTAGATAATATAACAACATAAATTTAGATAACTAGGTTTAGATAAAAATTCTCCTGTTTCAGGTCAGCAGCCATGTAGTAGCAGCTCTGGCTCAGGACAGATTTGTACTATTAACGAGTTATTCTGTAACTGTCCATTACAAAATTTCTTACATATCCCTGTAGTGGGCAGAGATAGCATATTTTTAAAATGATATATTTTTTTAAACAGGTTCACATTTAGACCTCCGTGGAACTGTGCTGAATTACATGAGCTGAGACACTATCCCTGATTCCAGATTTTCTGAAACCAGAATTTTTGCACTGTGTGCCAAGCAGTCTGGGTAACAGCACTATGAAGGACGCACGGTTAAAGATACTTCACAAGCAGTGAAACTCATTTGGAGAAATTCTTCATAAACAACTTTCATACCTCAATGCACAAAGCATCTAGCAGAAAAAAAAATGCCAGCAGCCTAACCCACTACTGGGGGGGGGGAGGTATCTAGGGAGCGCTACAATCATAAATTCTACAACAGGAAAACCTAAATGTTACTCGTTCTGAATTAGATCCTGAATAGCTAAGATACTTTCACACTTCCCTCATACTTCGTTGGTGGCAGCTAAAACAGCCCCAGCACAATTCAGCTGCAGGTTGTTCCAAATGACAGTCCCCATCTGCACTGGTTATACCACCAGCCGTGGCCGAGGATGCTCCACCCCACCCACCTCCCCATTTATGTGTGCGTTTTGGGTCTCTTCCAGAGAAATCAACACAAGATGTCCTTGGCTGCTAGGGGAATCACAACTTTCTTCTTTAGGCAGCAGCTATGTCAGTAGCGGAACTCGCACCTCCTATACTTTCTCTTTCAGTGTAACTATTTGTAAATGCAGCTCTACTAACAGTTGATTATTGAAGGCATTCTGAAATTTTAAAAAGTCTATACTTGAAAAGTGCCTTATGTCCAGTAGATAAATTGGACACAACTGCGAACTGGTCAAAACTGGTAAATCAAAACAGGTTGCTGATTGCATCCAAAAGATTTGTCATTGCTCTGTTGTGCAGGGCCAAAGGGTTAATCTCAAAACTGATTACTTTAAGACTTCCTTTTTATCAGTAACAGAAATATAAAGGATTATTTAAATTAGTGTAATTAAACAAACTCATATTTACATTAGTTCTTAGGCCCATATTTGCATAATGCTGAAAAGCTCAAGGAATTCCTGGATAATTCTCTGTTGGATTTACTCTCTGTTGCCAGTCCCCTGCAGAACAAAAATCCTGCTCTATTTCTGAGAGACAGCCAAAAATTTTCTTCAAGGAGTGATGTATTCATATCACTCTAGTTCAAAAGAAATAAAAAGTTTCTAAACTGAGTGTTACCAAAAAAAGACCGCAAGAGCTAGAAGGGCATACTAACATTAAGACCAGAGGCCATGTACCTTTCAAACTGTATATACAGCACTTGAAGAACTAGTCCAGGTTTTGTGTATATTCTTGTGATGTAGAGGCCCAATCAGAAAGTCTGATCTTTGTTCATGTCAAGTCTGATAAAGCTTAGCCAAACGCTAACAGAGCCAAATTCTCAAACTGCAAGAACAATCTGTTTGTATACTGTAAACCAACAGTACTTCATGGTCCTGATTCACTATTGCTTTGTTTTCTCTGCTTTTCTTACACCTGTGTAATGTAACTGTCACATTTAAACCACCAAAAGGTGCCAGCGCACCAGATGGTGACTGGCAGTGGGCAAGACGACATGTAATCGGCTTCTCCAATCTTCTAAAGGGCCAAATCCTCTCAGAAGTGGGTTTCTCTTAAGAAATGTAGTGAAGCTGTAGCTAACAATAAAGCTAGCACAATTTAAAACCATATGTGTTATTTATTTATCTCAAAGTCAGAAGAACCCTCTGTGTTTATTGCCATTCAAACCAATTGAAATAAACCAATTTGAAAATAGCAGTGATATTATAATTCTGTTGTTTGGCAGGTAAAATGGACACACCTATCCCGTGTACTAACATTTGCACCCTTTTTCTCTCAACTCTTAGTTGGATTAACTACTTAAATAGGACTAAAAAATTATATCCTGTAACTAAACACCCTTGAATAAGATGACACGTTAGAAATGGCTATTTCTACGGGAAGTACCTAGGTAGATATGTTAAAAAAAAACCTGACTGAGAGCTTTTTTAACGTATTTTCCCTAAGTAACTTTCTTCACTGTGGTAAGTGAATTCCCAGCAGTTCTATTTGTTCATTTTTAACTTGGCTGGGCATACCCAAATGCTCACAGCCACTATATATTTTAACTTCCAGAGCCTCACAGTCAAACAATTACAGATAATAGCATACTAAGAGAGACCCTCAGTTTTCAATATTGCCAGCTCAGGAACCTTGCGGTTCTCCTCAGTTCTGTGCTCTTGCAAATACTGAATGAGAATTCAGGGATTAGAGCTCTAGGAACACAGTCAAAGGGTACTGAAAAGACCAAAAACCACAGAAGCCAAATAAAAAGCATACTGTTCATCTTAAAAATCTTAAGACAAAAAAGCCTGAATCTCATCAACATGCAGATTTTGACTCATTTTTGAAAGTTTGGGCTCACAGAACAGCACTAGAAATAGATCCTTACAGAATTAAAAGGAATCTTTCCTTTAAGGCATATTGGCCAAAATACCTCATATTGGTACAGTAAAACATTCAAAGGGAAAAGTGGGATCTCAAGTTTGACTCTGTAATTTTAATATTTTAACAGTGAATTACAAGTGCTAGGGGCATGATATGGACCTCAAAGTACAAGAGGTATAATGGCATTGCTACGGTAAATCGATCACAACTTGCTTCTTCTCTGAGGCTGCCCTATAGGTACCATTTATGTATTGTTACTATCCCAAGAAGCCTGGCTCATGCAAAAGGTTAACGTTATGCAATAGATTTTACACAGCAAGAGGTATTACTTGTTCTACAACCCTCCACTAGCCAGTTCATTGGCTGTCTCTCTGTGAAACTGTAAAATACCCTGTTTCTGATAAGAAATGTGATCCATTTGCTCCTTAGGACTAAATATTGTTTAAGGAGGTATTTTTAAAAACAAAATCTCTATACTAAAATAATCAGATTAAAATCTTCACTGCTTACATTTTCAAGTACTAATATATTAGAGATATTTAATAATCTTCAACCACCCAAGGATAAGAGTTCTCTTTAATGGAGATAAGCAGATGAAATTATCTCCAGTTCATGGCTGCTCATTAGAAGACTAAGTTTAATAAAATTCCACTGACACTTTAGAAATGTTATCTGTCCCCACCTTGTTTGCATAGGACTATTTAGATCATATTTCTAGTGTCAAAGCTTAAAGTTGTTTTGAATCTGAAGTTTTAGCCTAGGGGAATCTCTAATTTTCAGTTGGTAAAGATGCTTGTAACTTACAAATCCAGTAGCTGTTGTGCTACAGCTTTGGATGGTACTAAGTGAGCTAGTGCCTGGAGAGCTAAGCCAGCCTACAGCAGCTATGGGTCATGACTCAAAGTACCCAAAACAGGTGTGCAGAGAGAGAAAGTAATAAACTTCCTTAAAAGAAAGCAGTATTCACCATCAAGACAAATACTGCTCACATCACATTGCTCAAATGATCTTTACCAGAAGAGTCATCCTCTGCAAAACATACAGGTCTTTCGCAATTTTGAAAAAAATGAGGTTTTAGAAAAAACAAAAAACACACTACATATTCTTATCAGTAAAACTTCATTTTGTAAGAAAAGGAAAGTTCAGAAATTTGGAGTTCTTTTTCAAGGTAGCCTCATTTTGAACTGTAGCGTTATAAAAAAGAATTTTTACATTTACAAATTCAAACATTTCAGCTTTTCTCCCCCAAGTCTTGCAATCACACATTGAAATCTAAATTTTCTATTGTCCTAAAATTAGATCAAAACCAACCTTAAAGTCTAAAAATAATTGATGAAACAATTCATGTTTTATAGGAACATGCCTAGTAGTGACCTCTTACCTGGTGATGACCTTTAAATCCACCAGAGGATCCCAGGGGAGGGTCAGTACATGATTGAAAGCTACAAGCCCAGATTACATCAGCATATCTGCACTGAATTGTATGTATCTAAAGAACAAGGGTTACCGCAGAATAAAGGAGCACCGGTCATATGTCAATATTAGTACGATTAGATAAACAGAGTAGTGTCAGCAGGATGTCTGAAACACAACATGCTGGCGTTGTATTTTAAAGGCTGGATTCTGCAGGGATCAAGATGAACCCTGTGACAGAGCAATGCTAAATCAGCTGCAGAAGTCACTTAGGTTTTTTCCTCATAATCCAGTAAAGTGAAAAAGTACATAGAGTTTCTGGGGAGGGACCAGAACGGCCTTGCCAGCTCCTATTACAGGACCGGGGAAGAAAACAATTGTTCTGGACGCTTTTCTAGATCAGTGGCCTTCAATACATCAGTCCTTTTGTTTCTTGGAAATACAGCTGCTAAACATGCTTGAATAACTGAATTCTTTCTGAAGACATGAAAACTCAGCTCTGAGTTTGCAAATCATGTCAGTATGCTTAGCACATCTCCAAAACAGGTGCTGTACAGGCCCCTGGGATTGGCAAATGTGCACTGAACCCGGCTTAATTTTTCAACAACCACTAATATAAGAGATGGGAGAAAAGGTGCTATACAACAGAAGACATCTTACTTCAGAGGAAAACCACAGTCCCAGCTAACAATTTCCTAGTCTGGGATGCAGTGAGTTACCACGCAGAATCAGGCCCTATCTGCCTTCAGTCACTTCTCTTCTACACAATTACTCAACATTGAAATTTTAAAAGTTCTAATTAACAGACAGTACTCCAAGCCCCCATGAATTCTTAAATACTGTTGCCATGCCAAGTTTAAATTCAGGACATACTTAAAACTGTGGTGCTTTTATCTATTAAAATAATATCCCCCAAATGACAAAGTTTTTAAATTTGCAACATGGCTCTCAGTCAAATATTAGTTCAGTCATTTGGGGGATATTACTTGAGCACAAAAAGCACCTCAGTTTTAACTCCATCCTCAATGTATTTTCGCAACTAACTGCAGACATCTGCAAGTAACAAAGTGTGTTAACATGATTTCAAAGATAATTTGTATCTTTTTGTTGCAAGAACAGCAGCATTATCACAAAGGAGCACCAGCATTGCAGCAGTTCATGGCTTTTGCGCTTTCATGAACTGGTTACAAATATTTATACCCTAGATTAATATTCAAACTCTACCCAGCATGATGACAGGTTTTGTTTTATTGAAAAGTAATAGAAAACAGGTTTTCTAAAACTATCACAACTCATAATTACGCTGTAGAATACAGCCACAGGATGCCTTTGAGGCTAGATAAGAACTAAACAGGATTGAAACAGGATTGAATATTCATATCGATAATCAAAACATTCAGGTACATCAAGACAGGACTCTCTAAAATGAAAGAGAAAAGTGTATGAATCCTACATATAGGTATAATGGTTAGCTATGAGGTTGCATACAGCCAGCCTTACCAAGTTTGGACTCCATACATGCCAAGGTGAAGCTTCTAATACCAGACACTGATGCAGCACACTAAATCAACCAAAGGCAGTTCCTGTTTCATCTTGAGGTTATTCAAATCAGAATCGTTACATGTATGAATTATTATGGACCTAGTTCACACAACAGTGGAATCCATTTCCATGCTTATTTCACCATATATGAGCGTGCATAAACACAAACAAGAGAGCTGTTCAGAAAATTCTACCACTAAATAATTTATAGGAAAATCTTTAATGTATGCAGCCAGAAGTACAGGGTCATCCATAGGCTATCCACAGCACTTCAAACCTAGCGTCTGAAGTATCTAGTAAAGAAAGAAGAAAAGAATATTCAGTGTTATGGTAAATAGAATTTGCAAAATTTTAGAAGTTCTCTTAAGAATCTGAAAGCTATTAGTAACTTAGTACTTCAAGTATGGTCAGAATGCTTAATTCCTTAAAGGAAAATATACGCAATTCAGTGAAACAGAGAGCTCTTACTATTTTCGATGTTCTGCAAATTTTCACCAAGGGCATTGATGCATCCGACTTCAGCGATTTAACTGAGCTGATGCTTGTGTGCTAGAAGTCAGCAGAGTGGAATAAGTCCTGCCAACACTGTCAAGGGTCAGGGTAATGCTGATACTAGGTCTTCCTTCAGCAATTAGAGGAGAAGCACTGAACAAATACCTGTTTCAGTTACATGTGTAAATTAATAAATAGATTCAGCTTATGTAACAGCATGTTCTAGAGCCCACTAGAATTTCTGGGGAAAAAAGCCCCTCTGTGAGGGTTCCTCATGTGGAGAAGGAAACGTTACTTCCAGTAGCAAGCAGCTTTTCATCAATGGTCATGCTGTTTTCTTTCTCTCCCCAACAAGTTTTCTAGTCAAGCAGAATATTTCAGCATCCACCCTCCCCACAGTGCCCTCCTTTCCACGATATGTCACTCTCTTGGGCAAGGTATGAGAAAGTATACTACAAAAATCATATATTCCCTTGGCATTCTCACTTAGAGGAGTGGTAGATTCTTTCTCAGAGCAGATTCTTTCCTCACTACAGGAAAGTTGTGTATACGCACAGTAGCATTTCAGTATTGCTTAACTAACATGTCTGCAACAGCCTCTGGCAGTATGAAGTATAAGTTTGAACCTTCTCTCACTGGTACTCAAAGTGCCAAAATCTTAATGGAACAGTTATTTCTGACAAGCACATATTTAATGTGTATCTATCTAGATGGTGGTAGTGATTTTCAGATTTGAATGCTCACTGTTTGTCTAAGAATATCTAATGCATCCTGGCACACCTGTTTTAAGAGTTTTATTTAGAGCTGGAGTTGGATGTTGCAGCATGTATGTGTGGTTGGGGTTTGGTTTTTTTTTTTTTTTTGGGGGGGGGGAGAGGAAGGGGAAGAACTATTTCTAAGCAACAGCAGATTCTTTTCATATTCAACTCTTTTTGCTTGTACTCACATTTAGACCTAATGCCATTAAGCCTATCTTACTGAGGTAGGAGTTCTGCCAGCTCTTTCCTGAGTAGTCTTTACACACAATGTGTATAGAAGGCCAAGGCTGAAGTCATGTATATGCCAGAGCACTGATTTTAAAGGAGTCATCATTTTACAGAACCAGAAAGGTTCTATGATTAAAAAAAAAAACAAACAAACAACTTTAAAAGAAGTTTTTGGAAGCTGTATGTTAACATCATCAGGTCAGAACACTCCACAGAACCATTGCTGTTGTTTACCACAACTCAGACATGTGAATGAATGACTCAAACCTTAATAAGTTAAAAAAAAAAAAAATGAGAACACCCCTTACCTCACCCCACCCCCAAAACAAAACACCACTACCTTCCAAAGTATTTACTATCAGTTGTCGAATAGAAAGTGTTAAAATGGCTAAAGGATAACACAGTACAAACATTTGGTAGAGAATACTTCCTGAACAAGTTACAGATTAAAAAAAAAACACAAAAGGCTCGGGGATTTGCAACTGTCAGTCACATAAAAAAATTCACAAGAGAAATCAGATAACTAGTTCAATACCATAAACTTCAGGAAGTTGGCTGCAGACGTGTTAAATAATTTCACAGTTCAATTCACACACTGGTTTCTTATTATCCTATTATCCTAACCCTAAAATGCTGTAAAGGATTTATAGCCCATTAACACTTTTGAAAGGTCTTTGAAGACTAAACACATTATGTTAACTCCTTTGATTCAATTTATGCTCTTCTGGTATAAATCAGAGTAGAATCTCTCTGGCAAAGAACAGAGGACAAATTAGAATCACGATTTACAAGTAAAAAATTAAGAGTCCCAGAGTGTCTATTTGCTTGGCCTACAAAAGGTGTCCTCTCAAGCAAGCCCAGCAGGGAGAAAAGAAACATAAGAGTTCAGGTCACCTTGTTCCCCATTTTTGTAAGCTTGTGAAGCAAATGTGTGGACACAGCATGTTTCCAAGCTCTAGGCTGCAGAAGCAGAAAATAAATAGCTACAGATGAGGAAATGGCCTCTCTATATCCTTCATAGCTGCCGAAGTATACCAACATGAACAGATAAGATTATTCAAAATTATTTAAAAATAATTCTTATTTTTAGAACACAAATATGTGAAGAACTGAAAAACTTTGTGAGCAAATGCTAATAACTGTAAGAGAACCAGTTAAAAAAACCAAATGGTCTAAAGCAACTGCCCTAGAAATGGTTCATTTTGGGGGTGGGTATAGACCGCCGCACGATAGAAGAGCACAGCACAACCAGTGAGAAAGCTTCATAAGTAAACAATTATCCCTCTACTGCTCAACACCACAGTTGTTGAGATTCCTAACATAGTTGCTGGCAGTTAATTGTGATTCTTCAGGAAAGAAAGATTCACTATCTGAGCCCTGTAAGTAAATACAGTTTCAGTCCTCACTAAAGGGCAACCAAAGCAATAGTTTAATAGCAATAGGCACCTCAAGTGTGACCTTCATCTGAGAATCTCAAGAACATAGAGTTTAAGGAGCTCATCTTCCCGAAACCTGTAGGTGAAGGAAATACTGCATTAGTTGTTACAGATTGGGAAACTTACAAATAGTGAAGTTCAATGACTTAAATGCAAACAAGTGCATGGAATCCACTTTTTTTAACTCCCGCTGCACGCCACCCATCCTGGTCTATAGATCAGGTCTTGTACAAACACTATTAAACAAGGGCAAGGCTGTGTATAGGATTAAATTCATAAACAAGAGAAGCAGAAGAGGTGAGCTCAAAATTTGTGAGGCATGTTAAGCACTTTACCAAGACTCCTTTTTTTTTTTTTTTTTTTTCAATAAATTTACATCAGGACACAGAAGACCCTGTTATTTAAGGACATGCTGCAATTTTGTTGCTTGGGAGCAAGGAAGCAAAGTTAAGCATTGGTTTACAGTAATATGGGAGAAGCACTAGCATCTCCAATTTCTAGCAACACATTGCTTAACTGTGGTAAGAGATGACCCTCCCTAACGGTTCCAAACTTTTAGCTGGTATCTTTCGTAGGGAAAGCATTCATCACTAATACCTGTGAGATAAACGGCAGGGAAAGGATTTCATGCGTGACAAAGCTACTACATCACTGAAATACCTGTCATCAGGCCCAGTGGCAACTGCCCAGTGGCCAGACAAGTTTTCTTCCAAAGACCAGCTGAAGCAGTCCATTAAAACATGTTCTTTGGGTTTCACAGAATAGAAAGAATAGGAAGGGAAGGATTTAGAAAGCATCAAATAACTATCTGGGGGACAGAGTCCGGGGTCTTGAATCTGTAACTACATTGCAAGAAGAACCCAAAATTAAATAATGGATCTCAAATGTGGTCCTGCATTTTAACTTCTTCATGCTTTTGTCATTTCCGACATAGTATCATTATATTTCTTACTGTGATAAGTCTTGACTTAACCACTCAGACGGTGTTTGAGAAATCTGAAAAGATCTCACACAGACCAGTAACATCAGAAGCTGACAGAAACAGAAGTGTTAAAGACAGTGAAACCAGGGAACTTATTCCTACAGTGCCCATTACAGATATCAGCTCAGGGCTAATAAACTCAGCATCATGCAATACCTTGTTCTGCTCAGATGTAGAAAGAACATTATTAAGAACAGATTAATTTCTCTTTATTGGTATGTCTTCTCACACTTTCATGTTCTAAATTTTTAGAGAACTTGAACAGTATTGCTAAAATATCCCACATCACATCATTAAAGACCCAAGAACACACACAAGTTTTGCATTGTAAAATTACCAATTCCGTGACATTTTAGGAATTTCCAAGGCCTAAACCCTTGAAGTGCCATGTAACATCATACATGCTTCACTCTTACAGAGTATTTTATTAGTGTTTTAGCATCCTAGGACTTTTTCACTAAGAAGTGTTTAAAGTTTTTGTTGTGATGAAAACTAATGCTTGAATTATAGATCAGTTATTAAATGTACAACACATTCAAAATGGATTTGCTGATACCTATCTAGGTGACTGAAAGTAACAGAAATAAAATTCAGATAATTTACTGATGAGTATACATACCTTTGTTTACCAGGAAGAGATCCTGTCACAGGGTCAGCTAATAAATATTGTGACTATGTACTTAAATGCTTGTATCTCAATACTTCCATCTTCTCAGATACACTATTTTCCTTACTGTTTATAAAGCAAACCTTTCCCCTCTCTGTCCACTTGGCTTGGTAGTAAGTAATATGAGAGTGTTTGAAATTCAAACAAAACCTCCTTGTCCTAAGAGTACAAGGGGCGGAGGAAGATGCAGCTAGAGCAATAGGTTGTTCTTAGTGCTTTGCACCACCCCCTTTGACAAAAGCCAAAGGAAGGACAGGACACTAAAGAGGCCATTCAAGGGCAGCTGTTCCTGGGTCGCTTTTCTCCAGCTCCTTCTCCATACTATGTTACGGAGTTTTCTGGCCAGTGGACTGAAAGTTGGAAGTTATTTCTTTGTAACTTTTATAAGTAAGATTAGACTTTTCTGACACTTTTTGATGGCTTTACCAATACAGTAAAGAGGTGTTAGCCTTATGATGGAAAAATGCAACGATTAACACCCGCCCTAATACTATTTATATGCAATGGTGACTTTAATGTTGCCAGGCAAAGGTGGTACATATGCACAACTTCTCTTTTGGTCTTTTTAATGAAGCAATAGGATTTGCCTCCTTGATTATGACATATCTGGCAAGAATATGGTTCTCATACACAAACTGGAAGCAGATAGGGGTTGATCATAATGCTAAACTGAAGAAGGAGAAAATTTGCATCTCCTGCTACAAGATTCAAGGAATAAATAACTTAGTATTAACCGTGAAGTTATTCCCCTACTCCAATATGTGAAAACAACTGCCAACACTCAAGAAAGATTGTGTTAAACAACTGAAACACTTCCAAATGATTTATCCAAAATAAACTCCCATCAGAAAACTACTACAAACACTTACTCATCTTAGCTCTTGAAAATGAGCAATTGCTCTGGTTTAAAAGCCATTTCACATTCTTGATTGAAACTTCAGATTTTACATTCTTTTAATTTAATATCATTAACTACTACTATGTTTAACACTGAACACACTAAGGCTTTGCCTGACTAAAACCAAAGGAAAAACTCCTCTGATCTTAAGAAGAGCCAGGATTTTGTAGCTTAGCTTATAGCGAAAGGGCTGGACACGGATGGGGCACTTTCTCTCTCTCTTTCTCTCTCTCCTGTGTAATTTGCAAGGAGAAATAAAATTGTTTAGAAAACAAAGCAACAGAGCTGCAGTGTAAGACCTAACTCAGTTTCATCATTTCTAGGAGATACACAGAGATAGCAGACTGGCATTGACATAGATGGCCATTAGAAGACAAAGGGACAGAGAGGAAACTCAGGGATGTACATCAACAAAAGATCTGATAAATAAGTGTGCTGCTGAGCGGGGAACTGGAATCACCCTGAGAAAGTCAATGTGCTTAAACAGTGTTCTCACCTGCTCCCTAGCAAAGTATACAAAATCAAACACAAACAAACATCAAAACATGGAGTGATGGCTCATTACTATATTGCATTTTTATTTTCATCTATATGACTCTTGCTTTTCTAGGGCATTACCTTTTAGTCCTGTTACAGCAAACCCACAGTATCAAAGAATATGTGGCACAGCTCCTGCCAAGACAGGAGATTCACAGCTGTCCTCTTGGCCTGCCCCCGCCCTTGAATCCCAGCACGCTGCTGATCAACAGCGAGGGTTGCAACCGTGCAGTTTGTTCTGCTCTGACAGGTGCTGGCATTGGGCAGCATTCCCAGCAAGCAGACAGTTGCAGAGATATGAAGAGACTGCTGCAAGTCAGAAAGCCAAGCTCATGGAAAGCCTGGAAGGATCTGGACGATGCAAAGGTGTTAACTTTTACAGAAGCTAGAACACCAACAAGAAAACAAATAATTTGAAATTAAGCATAGCCAAATATTTACCAGAAAACCTAGAGAATGCCCCTTAGCTCTTCATCATCTTCCAGCCCATGGCACACTAAATTATTGGAGCTGCCTAAATCATGCTGTCTGGATTAGTTGCAGCTCCCAGTCTGGCTTGGAGCAATACACCTGCAGTCTTTCCTCAAAATGAAGCCTAGTCTCTCCATCCTCCAACATCAGACATCAACCCTCCACTTTCTTCTGGAATTGCTGTTTTGCTTCTACTGTTTAACAGCTGTGACCCTAGAGCTTTAGTGTGACACCAACAGGTAGGACTCCCTTGAAGCTGCACTAAAGCAACACTAAAGACAGTTGCAAGACTGAGCTTTCTTTCAATTAATCATGTTTAAATGCTGAGGATCTCATGGGTAAGCAGCACACAGAGCAGCAGAGCAAATTATTTCTCCTCCTTCCTCCCTCTCCTTGCTCACACATTTCCAAAATATCAGCATAAGAGCAGTACCCAATTAGTGAGTTTGGGCTAAAGTTAAGCAAGAAAGGATAGTTATCAATTTAAATCGCTTTGTACCTCAGCTTACTAATGTTCTTGATTACACATCAGCAGCGATGCTCAAAGCATGGTTACAATAATCAGGGAGAAAGTTCGTAAGAAGTTACTTCATGTCTTCTCAGCCAACTTTATCTACGTTTAGCACATCACCTTCCCCTGGACTGATGCTATTCCTGCTTATTTAACTTACACTAAACAAAGAGTTATATTATCAGGAGACCTATGCAGGTAGCCTACCAAACCATAGGCGATCAATTCTCCATAAAAATTTAAAATTCCATTTTAAAAAAGTCATGATGTGGTCATCCTACTCAAGTTGCAGTTTTGTCTGTTTGGGCAGGGCTTTGCTGTAGAAAATTGGCATCGTAGAGAAGCAGCACATTGTTGTCAGGAAAAGCACTGTATGCTTCTTCGGTCAGAACCAAACTA